>NW_011501098.1:55037-59984 GCF_000495115.2 Populus euphratica | reverse complement strand
CTAGAAGTCCAAATGACCTGAATGTTTTACACAAGAAAGATGAGACAATTTCCTACAACTTTCACTCAAGCGGCTTTATTTTGACGTTATCAATGATGTTTTTGGCAGACAAGAGAAGATAAGGATTGTCACCAAGTCAAGAGTTGGTCACCCACTCATCAATTAGTAATCAAATCAATAGTTTCCAATTTGTGGCCTATAAAGCAATGGAATACCTAGACTTGCTAGCTGAAAATACTCGAAATTAGGACACTATAGACACGTATGACACTCTAAGTAAAATCCAACCTCGTACAGCTAATGGAGGTATATATAATCTTAGGGAAGATCATGACCTTCAAGCCAAGTTTGCATTTCTAGCTAGAAAAGTCGAGGCACTAGAATTAAAAAAGAGCGATCAATTAAAATCTATTTAAGATATTGCGTGTCAAATTTGTGAAACAAATGAATGTTCAACTAATGACTGTCCAACATTGCCCTCTTTTAAGGAATGTCTTCATGAACAAGCTCATGCTTTAACCAATGTCCAAAGACTCAATCATAACCCATACTCGCAAACATACAACCCTGGATGGAGAAATCACCCAAATTTCAGTTGGAAGAGTGAGAACAACAATGCACAAACTTCACAACCACGGTTTCAAGCATACCAGAATTTTTAAAATTCTCATGGATATGCACCTCCTTATGCTCCACCTCCTAGAAGAAATCTTGAGGAAACATTGCATGCATTCATTGAAAAGCAAGAGACAATCAATACTCAACTTGCTCAAAACATGACAGATTTTAAAGATACTCTTGCTAAATTAACATCTGCTCTCAGTTTCCAAGAGAAAGGTAAGTTTCCATCTCAAACACAACAAAATCCCAAAGGGCAATACAATGCAAATGCAAGTAGTTCCGGAAGCCAACACATGGATCAAGTCAAATCAGTCACTACTCTGCGCAGTGGTAAGGTTATTGAAAAACCCTCTCTTGAACCTTATGAGAAAGATGATGAGTCAATCTCTGAGGGTAAGGAAGGGGATGAATCTGAAAATTGCAAAGAAAAGACTGATCCTCCAGCACTTTCATTTCCTCATGCCATGACCAATCAGGAAGGAATCGTGGATGAAAAAGGCGCTGAAAATATTAATGGAGATCTTTTATCAAAAGTGACAACAGATTCGACTCCTGACATCATACCAATTGATGATTACTTTCCTGATGAATCTCTACTTTCTCTTAGTTTAATGCCTTGGTTTGTTAAAAATATCAATTTTCTTGCTTCAGGATTTTTGCCAACTCATTGGAGTATTGAAGACAAAAGAAAATTTTTGAGTAACGAGCAAAATTTTTATTGGGATGACCCTTACTTATTTAATTATTGTCCTGATCAAATATTTCAAAAATGCATTCATGACAATGAGGTAAGTAGTGTCATTAAACTTTGTTACTTTGAGGCATGTGGGAGTCATTTCTCATTAAGAAAAACAACTATAAAAATCTTACAATATGAATTTTATTGGCCTACCATGTTCAAGGATTGACATTTATTCTGCAAAACCTGTGAAAATTATCAAAAGGTGAGATTTATTTCAAAACATAGAGAGTCTTTAGATAATCTTCTATTGACTCTTAAGTTTCATCATAGTGGAGATATACATCATGCAATTCATGACTTATGAATCCATTTTCATAAAGAACATGTTTGACATAGTCTTAAGAATCTAACTAAAAAAGATCCCATTTGCTGATTTTTAAGAAAACTGGATGGGAAGCCTATCCCCGACCCATTGAGGGCGTTTAAGCTGTTCTTGGACGTAAAACCAAGGGAAGATGTGAGCCACAATCACAATTGCAATTTGAATTTTTTTTTTTGTAAAAATTTGTGTCTTTTGGTTTTATTATTGTGTTTTGTTATTTCTTATTTTTGTTTTAGTGTGTTTCAGGTTTGTCGGTGTTCGTTATTTCAGGTGATATCTTCTATACTCTATCTTTCCACGTTAGGACGTTGAGGACAATGTCTCATTTTGGTGGAAGTTATTTCTCGTCAAAAAAGACTGCTGCAAAAATCTTTCAAAATGGATTTTATTGGCCCACCATGTTCAAGGACACACATGCATTCTGCAAAACTTGTGAAAATTGTCAAAAAATTGACACTGGTCAAAAAGTTTTGTTTTATGATTCTCAACTCTATGCATTCCCTAAAGAGCTAAGATTAAGATGGACCAATCCTTATGGGGCCTGTGATATTGAGAATTCAATGAATGACAATGATTTTAAGGAAAATGGACATCGTTTGAAAGCTTACTTTGATAATTTTCCTAGTGAAAATGAATCAGCTGGTTTGAATGATCTTGTAGATAAAGGTTGATTATTTTGTTTTTCTCACATTGTTTTTGTGTTTCTTTTTGAGTGATTTTTGCTAGTTTCTCTCACCCCGGTCAAATGGCGGATAACGGTACTCCGTGACTTAAGTCGGTTCTTTCAGTTTCCCACAATAACTGATATTTGTGTATATATTTGTGCAATTCTTTGAATCTCTCTTCTAATTCTCATTTGAAAATGGACACTAATCTTGAAAAATTGAAAAAGTATTTTCCCGCTCTGCCTCAGAATGCGATTACAAAAATTTACCGTGCTAGATGTGCAAGATTGAGATTGTTAATGAATCATGGAATTCCTGAAGATATTCGTTGGTTGATTGAAGCAAAGGTCCGATTATCAGGTGAGTCCTCTAATTTCTTTATTTCACACATGCCTGGAACAGGTAAAAGCACTTTTGCAAAGAAACGTCGTGCAAAACGACTAGAAGTCTGTCATCGATGTGCTAGATGGACTTGTAATACACAATGTCGTTCTTTAGGAATGGTATCTATAAACCGTGAAGATAAAATACAATTCATTAAGGATGGCCTGAGTAAGGAGTCTTTAGATAATCTTCTATTGACTCTTGAGACGCATCCTAGTGGAGATGTGCATCGTGCAATTCATGATTTATGGCCACTATTTCATAAAGAACATGATCGACTTAGTCTTGGGAATCTGACTAAAAAAGACCCTGTTTGCCAGTTTTTAAGAAAACTGGATGGGAAGCCTATCCCCGACCCATAGAGGGCGTTTAAGCCGTTCTTGGACGTAAAACCAAGGGAAGATGTGAGCCACAATCACAACTACCTGTACATACACATGTTTTTTTTCAAAAGTAAATAAATAAATAAAAAGAGAGAGAGAGTGTGTGAGACTCTAGCTGGCCTACATATAGATGTTATGATTGCCTTTCTAATTTCTCATCTATAAAACCCTCTTTTCCTTCCTTTCATTTCTACTCAACCCATACATTTAACAAATACAGAAGTGTGTAGAAATGGCAAGTTCCTCAGGTCATCAAATAAGAAATATTTGTGTTTTCGGTGGATCTAGTCCTGGGAAAGAAAAGGAGTTTTTAGAATCAGCAAATCATCTTGGTTAGGTGCTAGCTGAGAGAAAGATTCATTTAGTGTATGGGGGAGGCAGTCTTGGGTTAATGGGAGGTGTGTCAATAGCTGCATTTTTAGGAGGTAGTCAAGTTTTGGGGGTCGTCCCTGAAGCTTTGGCACAAGGGGACATCATTGGAAAAACAATTGGAGAGGAACTTCAGGTCTCCACAATGTCGGCTCGAATGAATGCAATGTTTAACCATGCTGATGCTTTCATTGCTTTACCAGGTGGTCTAGGCACATTGGAAGAGATCTTTCATATTTCCTCTTGGGCTCAATTGCACATTCACCATAAACCCATAGGTTTGTTAAATGTTAATGGTTATTATGATAAGTTGTTGTCTTTTCTTGATCATGCTGTGGAACAGGAATTTCTAACATCTTCTGCACGACAAATCATAATCTCTGCTGCTACTGCTGAACAGTTGATTGACCAACTACAATCTTTCATTCCTGTGATTGATCCTTCCATGAGTCGCATAAATTGGTCATCTACGGGAAGCCGTAAAAAGCTTAGATTGGATTTGAGCCTTCATTTGTGAATTTTTGTGTCTTTTGGTTTTATTATTATGTTTTGTTATTTCTTATTTTTGTTTCAGTGTGTTTCAGGTTTTGTCAGTGTTCGTTATTTCAGGTGATATCTTTTATACTCTATCTTTCTACCTTAGAACATTGAGGACAATGTCTCGTTTTGGTTGGGGGGAGAGGGTAGTAGTTGATAAAAAAAAATTGTTTTTCATTTCATAAAGCATGTGCATAATTGTTGTTACTAGGATGGCAGAGTAAAGGAGTTCTTTTGTTAAAGTGACTCTTGAGACGCATCTTAGTAACCATTCTTAACAAGGTCTATTATAATACTTCCTGAAATATTCAGGTTTACAAACTCTCGTATTGTTACCACTTAATTCTGCTCATATACTTATTTAACATGTATTTTTTAAACCTTAATTTACACACACACACTTTAACATATGATTGTGGGTTGCATATTGGATTATTACATTATTTATGTTCTTTTGTTAAAGGTAACAACTAAGGGAAAGGGATTGTATATAATTAAAAAACAAAAACAAAAAGAAAAAAAGAAAAAAAAAAGAAAAGAAAAAGAAAAGAAAAGAAAATGATGATAATAAAAATGTAGATAAGTTTGGTTTCGTAGCCTCCCTAACTTAAGCAATTAAGCCTGAAGGGGTGTTTTAACACCTAATACCCTAAAGTCAACTGACTTGGGAGCTATTGGCCCAACGCTTGTTACATGGGTTGAGGTGAAAAGCTTAAGGGAATCAAACATTGCACTATCTACATATCAGTATCTGCGACCCGAGTTACTAAGCTCGTAGGGGTGTCTTAACACCTAATGCCCTAAGACCAACTAGTCTGGGAGTCATTAGCTGAAAGTTCGTTACATGAGTTAAAGATGCATTATGTTTTAACTTACATGTAAATATATTTTAAAGAAAAAAAAAGAAAAAAAAATCTCAACTCA
>NW_011501098.1:54574-54962 GCF_000495115.2 Populus euphratica | reverse complement strand
TTAAGAGGTATTGAGCAGATATATAAATTTAATGAGAGTTTGTTTATCTGGATAGATTAATGGAAGTTAAATGATGAATACCTTGCTTTGTGGAATTTGCAAATTATTTTTCTATTTTAACGCTTTCATTACTAAGGACTAGTAATAAGCTTGTTGAAGGGTGTGATCAGTACTTAAAAGTATATTTTAATCAAGGTTTTATATCATCATTTTGCACTTGAAGTATCAATAACTCCTTGACTAAAACATGTTTTATAATAACATATCTAATAATATAAGATACCTTTAAAAAGGTAAGATATAGGCTACAATTTTAGAGGAGCCTCAGATTTAAAAAGGTCATTTTCAAGTTCAAATTGTAACAACAACGAAGAAGTCTAAATCTGTC
>NW_011501098.1:43493-54004 GCF_000495115.2 Populus euphratica | reverse complement strand
TTTATACTATACTTGTTTGACATACCATTAGTGGATCCTCTAACCTTGAGATTTGTTGTTATCATTGTTTAATCCTTACGTTTATCTTTCATCTCAAAGTTCTCATCAACTTCTTCTTCTTCTTCTTCATCATTATTACCACTACAACAACAACAACAACAACTACTACTACTAGTATTATTACTATTACTATTATTATTGTTGTTACTATTATTGTTGTTATATTATTGTTATCTATAATTTATATAATTAACCTCTCTATGGTTCGATCCCAGTCTTGCCGGGTTATTTATTACTTCGACACTCTTGCACTTGGAAGAAGATATCAATCTTTTGGTCGTGTCACTCCACAACATAAATGATGTTTTTGTTTTCACAAAGAAATGCCAACAAGTTTATTACTCAAACACCCCTTCCTTTAGAAAAACCCGATCAAGAGTTGATTGATTATTCATTTTAAAAACAAAAGCCAGGGGTTGTGTCGAGGTTGTTCAGGATGAGAATGAAGATATAAGTGTAGGAGATGATATCTTTCAAGTTAGTGAGTTTGTTAAACCATATCAAGTTGCTCTATCGATTGACTTAAAAGAAAATTCAAATTTCCACATCTTCGATGATAGTCGTATTGATTTTGAAACAGAGGAGTTCAATATTGTTCTAAGCTCCAACAGATAAGCACAAGTTAATGAAGATGATAATGATATCAACATTGAAAATTGCGATGGAGCTAATAACGATTCAATTAAAGAAGAATAATTTTTTGTAAGTATCAGAACACAAAAGTGTAAAAGAATTTTTTATACTATTATATTATGAATGGAATTTTGTACCAAAAATATTTATTTTATAATTGTTATGTTCATTATTGCTATTTGTGTTGTGTGAGCAGTTTTCAATTTAAATGTTTATAGGGAGGATAGATAAATAATACAGATACAATCTATCATGCACTATACACATTACCAATGAATTTACAAATGAACATATACAGTCAGTATTTTCTTGAGATTTGTTAAATGTTTACTATATATGCTACAATCATTGATGTCACTATTGATAGAATGATTTTGTTGGTATATTCCAAAGAGTTGTAGAATATTTACTACATATGACATAATCACCAATGTCAATACAGACAAAATCATTTTATCGATATTTTCCAGAGGCGATAAGAACTGTTCACCTTGTATGTCGGTAAAGTCTTATAAATCCCTAATGAAATTACCGATGGAATGTGAATTCCAAAGCACAGGTAATTAATGCATCTTTAACTGTGTGTACTTATTTCACATTACCAATGGGAATAATGATGGACTGTGAAAGTTATGGAGGGTTATTTAAAACATTTAGTGTGAAATGAAAAATTCAAAGTGAATTCACCAACAGAATCATTGATGGATTAATTAAAAATAATATTATCTAATAGTCCGTTGGTGATTCTATAAAAAAGCACAGTATAAATCCTAGTAAGTACCCCTTTAGTTCATTTTTTTCTCTCTCTTTCGTTTCTTTTATTTTCAATCTAAAATCTCTTAATTTTTTTTTATTTTATTCTTTTACTTTTAATCTCTATTTGTGGTTTTATCTTTATCTTTAAAATTTAAAAGGTATGTATTGTGATTCAATTAACTTAATGATTTTCTATTTTTTGTCTTTTCTTTGTTTTATTAATAATATATTTTTGTTTCTTTTTTGTGTTTTTGTATTATACTTAGATAAAGCCTAAGGTATTGTTTGGTAATGCGGCTGCATTTGAGGTAAAGGCAAGCCACAACTAAAAAGTGTTTGGTTATGTTTCAAACATGGGTTAAATTGTTGAGACCCATCACCATTTGTGGCTGAACTTTTTGTCTATGAAAGGTTGGAAAATGCAGTGACAAAACCAGCAGCAACCTTAATTTGATCATCCACCGACAAGCTCTCCAAAGAAAAAAAAGTTATTAGATAATAATATAACTCTCCCAGCCAAATCTATAAGTTCTTGATTGAGGCTGCAACTAATAAGCCTAAGAAAGAGAAAAGAAGAAAAGAAAAAAGCTTTGCTAAATGACAAATCTTGAAAAAAACACACAAGCAAAAGCTTCTCTTGTGACTTCAATGAACAAAGAAAAGGAAAATTATTACGGAACTTGCAAATGGCATATAAAAGGGCATTGATATCTTGATATGAGTAGATAAAGAGATTTTACGAAAAAAAAAGCCAATTAGGTGTTAAATCAAAGGTTTAGAGTGAAAAGAAAAACCTAAAAAGATCCCTAGTCTCAACTTCTAAACGTGAACGTCTTTAATAGCATAGCATATGATGGAAGAATATGAAAGGGCTTATAGGAGTGAAAGTGATCCTAGACCTATAAAAACCCTCAAACAGCATTGGAGCTTGTGAACTATTTTTCTTTTTCTTTTTTTGTATCCATAAAACTCAGTCCTTATTACGTGCCTTGAAAAGTCAAAATTCAAATCAAGTGGGAAAGATTGATAAATATTGCTATCAAAATATAAGGAATCATATATAAGAATCATAATAAAGTGAAAAGGTATTTGTTTTTGTTCACGTTGTGAAAATCCAAACACAAGACTTCAAAAAAATATTTGATCTTTTGAACCTAACGCAAAATGAACCATCTCTTAAACCAATCATCATGAAGAAATATATTTCTTCAAAGACTAATAAAAGTCATGAAACTTGCATGAATATTGTTATTTGATGTCATTGAAAAAATCTTAGGTTTTTGAAAAGACAAAGTAAATCTTTTGAAATATTTTTTTGGGAAAACAGCCTAAAATAAAAACCAAAGCATGTGTCATGAGTATTTGAAAAAATCACACGAAAAAGAACATTGTCACAAGACAAAGAGTTTTCATTCATTCCCAATTACAAAAAATATGATAGCATTCGCCACACCTCATATATTCATAAAATTGAAGGCTATAAAGGTAACTCGACATTCAAGATTTGAAAGTAACTTGTATACACTTGCTCGATTAAACTAGAAAAGAGAGTCGACAAGAGACCGCTTTAGAAATTATAACCCTCAACAAGAAAAAAGAAAAAAAAGAAAAAAAGAGAGATTATAAAGATAAGGAGGGGTTATATTTTGAAAGGCATCCATTGCATATGGTTTAACATCAACTTTGAAGTAGTGTTGGCATAGGATTTGCCAATCAAGAGGAAAGGCGATGGAATCTGCATAGGTGAACAGAAGCCAACAAATGGCAAAGACCATCTATAGTTGTTGATAACTAAGGCCATAAGACAAGGCACTCATTGTAAGAGTTTACATTTAAAGGGTTTTTTATTTTAGAAAAGTTTTGGAAGGATCCGATGTAGATCCTAGTATTTGGAATTTGAAAATGCTAGGTTGCCTATGAAAACAAACCAATTTCAAAGAAGTATGAAGCTTGGTTGAAATTATTTTTGAAAATTGAAAAAGAGCAGGCCACTTGTAAAAATAGACCAATTTTTTAATTTCAAAATGGGTTGGTCACCTATAAAAATAAACCAATTTTAGAGAAGCATAAAGTTTTCCTGAAATTCTTTTTAGAATATGAAAAATGATAAGTTGTCTGTGAAAATAAACTAATTTCAAGGAAACATGAAGGCTTGCTGAATTTCTTTTTGGAATTTCAAAAGGACAAGTCACTCATGAAAATAGGTCAATTTTAGAATTTTAAAAGGTCACTCATGAAAATAGGTCAATTTTATAATTTTAAAAGGACAAGTCACCGGTGAAAATAGGTCAATTTTAGAATTTTAAAATGAGTAGGTCGTCCATGAAAATAGGCCAATTTCAAGAAAAAATTGAGGCTTGCTAAAATTCTTTTATGAATTTTAAAAAATAGTAGTTCATCCATGAAAATAGACCAATTTCAGGGAAGCACAAAGGTTTGCTGAAATTCTTTTCAGAATTTGAAGTAGGGCAGGGCACCGGTAAAAATAGATTAATTTTTTTGAATTTTAAAATGGAATGGTTGCCCATTAAAATAGATCAATTTTTGAATTTTTTAAAAGGAGTAGGTTACCCATGATAATGAGACTATTTAAAAAAAATGGAAGATTGTATATGAAAATAGATCGATTTTTGAATTTTTTAAAAAGAGGAGGTTACCCATGATAACGAGATAATTTTTTATTTTTTTAAAGCTAATTCTTTGAAATTCTAAGATGGTTGGATCACCCAGCAAGATCGACATACACTTTTTTTTACAAACTCATTATTCAAAAACTTGATTTAATTTCACTTTATAAACATTGTAAAGAGAAGACATCTATTGTTACTCACTTTTGACCTTATAAAAAAATCAAGAAAAAAAATAAAGAAAGAAAATCCAAAATATAAAAGGATATACATGAAGAAAGCCTAGAAGATTATCCAAGTTGCTGATGAAGAGCCAAAATGACAAGGGGACAAGGGGACTAAAAATGCTAGAAAAAAATTTGAGGAACTAAAGTGAATTTCATTTGCTTGATCACCAAGCAATTGGGAGGAAAAGATAAAAATATTTTCCTATAACACGGTGAAGGAATCTCACACAAAAAAAGAGAAGAACAAAAAAATATAAAAATAAAATAGGCCAAAAAAATTAATCTTTCTCATATTCTCTCCCCATATACAACAAAAAAACTTAGCCCCATTACACCTAAATATTGCTGCCAACTACATAACAAACAACTATACATCCACATCCCTGTTTCCTTCATCTCTCAGCCTCTATGCCACTACCAACACAAACCATCCTACACGTTACTACAGACAACTTCTCTCACAACCCCCACACAAAGTTTTCATCCTAAAACCAAAACTCTTAGCTAGAGATTGTTCTTTTTACAACCCTTTATTTTTTTATTGTAAAAGGACCAAACCTAGAAGCTCACACCTGTTCACCACAGTGCCAACCTTTATCCTCTTTACCATAGCTCACAACCATCATGAGTAGCCCCCTATTATGCAAACCTCCACCTCATAGTGTTATCCTTTCATATATCCATTTGAAGCCACTACAAATCGACCCATTATCATCGTCAATCGTATTCCCCACCAATAGGCATCAACTCCTTAACATCATAACAACCTCTGCCAGCAACAGATTTGATAACACCAGCTCTAGCAGCATTGCTGCTATGAATACCACTACCAATAACTTCTCTTCTCTTTTTAGATGTGAACCAATGACCCATTAACAACCATCGAACTGGCCCTCCTCACATATAATTCTCCACTTGTGGTAGTGGCAACAATGACCATTTGAAGAAGAAAAAGTAAGAGAGATACAAATTTAACAAAAAAAAGGAAAAGAAAGAAAAAGAATTAAAGTTTGTTGTGTTTGTCTTGCTTTTATAGGTTATCTTATGTTACAACATGGGCATAAGAGTGAAGAGGAACGAAAAAGTTGCCCAATCCATGTCATCATATGCCACTCAAGATGCTAGAGGGTCATTTGCACGTGCTACAAGTGGCAAATACATGTGAAACCTATATGTCACCACTATTTCAATGGTCTTAGAATCTTTTAGCATACTTCTTAAGTTTCTAGCAATCTCTCCAATTCTTCTATAACTCTTAGTGATTTGTAAACTTATGTAATTTTTGGGTATGTGAATAATTAGTGGAAAAAATGTGAGTGTGTGTGTTTGCATTTTATTTTATTTTATGATAAATAATTTAAAAAAAGAAAAAAATCAATCAATCCAATATTTTAATTGCACATGACTAAAAAAAATAAAATTTGGTTGTAGCATATCACCCAATCCTTGCAAAGATTTCATTTTATTTATAAAAAAGGGAAAAAAATGTTTTAGCATTGTTTTAGAAATATTTTTTGTATCTCTTTGCTTCTTGTTTTGTGGAATTTATAACAAATTTGCAAAATTCCTATAGGATTTGGCTAATATTTTAACACCCTAAGTTTTCATTTTTTCATTAATTGAAAAAAATTATTAATATTCTGATATAACTATTGAAACTATAAGTCGACTAGTATTTAAATATCAGGAGTTGATTATAAAATTTTCAGAATTATTTTAATACTCATATATTTTAATTGTGTATTTTCACCATAATATACAAGTTATGGAAAATACTTTTGCCTTCCAGGATAGGTAAACCCTGTTAGGATACTTGTATGAATTCTTCCTAGAAGGATTTATCTTGGCATACAAGCCTATAATAAATTAAAATGCAAGTTTTGTTCATAAGCGTAAATCTTTATTTTGAGTTATAGATAGACCATTGGTTAGGAACCCATCAACACCTTTAAATCACATCCAAACCATACAATGCAACTTACCTCAGGTAAGGTATGTTAAAAATGCTAATACCTTCCCTAACCCTAGCCAATTTCTTATCTTAGAATTTTTTTAAGACTAGTCCACCTAGGTCTCCTAATCACCATAAACCAAACAACAAGGTGGCGACTCCTTGATCTCTCTACGTCGCGTACACATGTTTGATAGGCATAATGACAATTATTAAGTGAAAAGCCTTGAATTGAGTGAAACATGAGAGTGGTGAGGATATATTTTTCTTACTACTAATTAATTTTTATAAATTCAAAGATGTCTGAAAAATAACGACTCTATAACACTAAAAACGGATAAACACCTTTCAAATGCAAACTTTCACCAAACAACTTGAGCTACTAACTAGGGTAATGAAGAGGTGCTGACTAGGATAATGAATGGGTTGAAAGATGATATGGATTCGATGAAGCAAAAAACAAGTGGGGTTGATAAGAGGAGATTCAATATGAGTAAGGAAGAGAATTAAAGTTTACATGTTTCAAATATTTATGATCATAATGTTTCTACAAGGTTAGATAAAGCATGAGATGTTGAATGAATTGCAAATGTTTAGAAAGAAATAAATAAAACATGTAATGGAGAGCTTCAATTAAGTGCTAAAATGATGAAAAACAAAAGAGGGTAGCAATAGTTAACATTCAAAAATATATATGCAAGTGAATGGCAAGGCATGCTTATTTGAAATTATTATTTGGTACTAATTTCATACAGTGTTGTTGGAGGTAAGTGTATACAAGAAAAGAACTCCGAAGGCTTTAATAAAAGGCTAAGGAATTATTTATTAAACTTGTTGGTAATTTGAGAATGAATCACCTTGAAGAGAGAGGGAATGATATAATTTAAATAAGGTCAGATTCAAATTTTGATGTAAAATTTTCTACCATCTAGTTTTATGTTTTTGAACTTAGCTCCAAATCAACCTGTTAGATCAAGTGAAAACTTTACCAAAAGATTCTATAGGTATTTTTATAAGTTAGGGTAAAATTTCAGGTGAATCAGTTCGGGAAAGCCTTGTAATATAGATCTGAATAGGCTGTATGAATTTTGTTTTTTTTTTTTTTGACTTGTGGGTTTCTTATTTGGCAAGGATCCTTTTCCTATAAGAATGTGACAGCTTGTTTTGGAAATTTTCTAGTTCTACAAAGATTTTTAATGGACTATAACATAATTTTCAAGTATGGTAAGGATTCATTAATATTCCAAAAATCATTTCTTATAAAGATTCCTTATTCATTCTAGCTACATAAGGAAACAAGGGCTGGTGATATTTAATGTCAAATTGGTTTCTAGGATCATTAGGCAACATTATAGGCTATATATAAATTTTATGTCAGACTTGTATTGTTTTCTTATCTTTTCTTCGAATAACATTATATGGAATTAACTTATGAGTTTTATTTTTATTATTTTAATAATAGCCCAAGACTTGTTTTGATCAGGGTTTGTGTTTCCTAATATAGGTTTTGGATCAATTTTGTAGATTTTTTCAGAAGTAATTAAACAATTGCAAGCATAAGTTTTGAAAAACTTTTTAATTAATAATATTTCTGAACTTTTTAGTTTATCGTGTATAAGAGATTCTTACTTTTTTTGGTTCTTGAAAAAACTGAATCTAACTTATTAAAGATTATTTTTTTAGTGCTAGTGCTTTGAGACAAGTTTTTATTGTATCATACTCTTATCAGACTTTTTTTAATTTTTTGAGATTTAGATCTTAATCTTGATTGTGGATTAAATAACTATGTGATTACAAGATTCACATCATGAATGATAGATCCTCCTTTAATTATTTCTTTCTCTATTTTTCAGCTCAAATCAAATGGATTGGAAAGCAAGAAGGGGGAGGAGAGAGGGAGAGAGCACTAACAAGAGTAAGACTTTGCTTAGCATCTAACTTCTTCGCCCCACCTTTTAAATGAAATTGGAGATATGTAATCACATGCAATGATATAATGATCATATCGATTTTCGGTGACACGAATGTTGAAAACTACAGAAAAGATCAAAATACTAGTAGTTTAAAGATAATATAGGAATCAGATAGCTTTACAAAGAAAAAAGATAAGCAACCATCATGCTTAGCGCGCGAAAAGTAAATTCCCCACCCAATTGAAAGTGAGGATATCCCATGAGTCGTAAATAAATAGCCACAGCTGCATTAAAAAGTTTGGATGCTACATATGACTTCGTAGCTAGAATCAAGAGATTATTCAAGAAGATCAGGAATGAGAAATAAGAAAAGATGGATAGAGTGGAGGGGCACGGAGGAAAGGGAAAAAAGAAGAAGATAGAGATAAGAATTAATATATTAAAGAGGTATAGCATTGTCGTCGTGACTGACATTTCATGGATAGCCACACATGCAAAGAAGGGGAGAATATAAGAGATGCTTCTGGTTTGGTTTCTCATTCCTGTTTTTTCCAAGTTTTTGCCACTTGAGTCTCCAAATGCATGCATACCATTGGCATCATGTCATTGTACATAAATACCATAAAGTATGTGAAAATTACCAAACCTTTAATCTTAAAGAGTTAATTTGAAGATGCTAATTAATTATACATATTAGTTGAGAATTCATCACTATATTAATCAAAGATAATCATGCTTTAAGTCAAAATCCTCAAATATTAAGCACACTATAAACTATACAGAAACAACTAAAAAAATTTAAATTTCCAGTCTTCATGTCAAAAAGTTATTAAAGTACTTTAAATAAAAAAACAAGAAACCCTATTATGATTAGGAAAATATAATAGAATTAAAATAATATTGAAAATCCTAATAAATCTCTTCCCTACTTAAATAAAAGTAATGAATCCTCAAAAAACCATAATAATTAAATAATTATTACAATAGAAATAATTTAGCTTCAGATAATAAGATTAGCTTCAAATTATAAGATTTGTATTCTAGATTAGTTTTTTCAATTTGTAAAATAATAATCTTCAAGTTAATTGTTAAAAATTGAACTGTTTCATTACAGAGAAATATATATCAATTTAAATATAATATTATGGCTACATATTCACAAAGTAACGTATCTTCAATTTGTTGACTGAAAACACTTCATCATCCTCGCTACTATGTAGTTTGTTTCTTTCATCATTGAAACTCTTTCTTTCTTGACATGAAAATCCTTCCATCTCTTTCCAGCAATATATGCTCCCTCGTATCATTCATTTTCCTCATGACTATCTCTTTTTGTTGAAATGTTAGCCTTGTTCTTTATCTATTTGTACCCATTATCATTATTTAAGTTGTTTATATAAAAGCACTCTCTTTGGCTCATATTTGGCATTACCAATAATATGTATGGTTAATGTCCAATGCTAGTATTGTTAAGGCGAGGATGGTTTTGAGAGTATTTGAATCCCATTATATGGAGAACTCATGAGCTATGTCATGCACTAATTAAAGCTTCATCCATTTTTTGGTTGAGCTTGGCTTCAAGTTAACTACTTTGGAGCAATTTTTTACATCAACTAGTTTCTTATAGAGTGATTGGATTATTATTTTTTCTGCTTGAAATCTAAAAGAAAAAATCTACCACTTAATAATTATCTCATGCAGAATGAATTTTGAACATTCATCTAACTTTTCAATAACTTATATTGGACTTGTTTTTTCCACAAGAAAGTTGTTGCCCTTAATCAGTTCTCAACCAACTACATCATATATTATGTCACTTTATCGTAACTACTAAGCTAGTCCATAAATTTCTTAATACTTAGATCTCCATTGGAAGTTTTGATATCAATATTCAAATAAAATTTATTCATCATAGGAGAACGTATTTTAGGCATAGTCTTGCCATTAAAAAAACCCATATAACATCCCTCAATTTGTTCCTCACTAAACTTCTTTACATAGATAAGGTTGTCCATATATGATTAAAGAAAAAGGTATGAGGATTGGTTTGCCCTAAGGTAAATCTCTACACATATCTCTCTCATCATAGTTCATGTTTGTGCCTTGCTCTAGTAGTAGTCATTCCTGTCTAATAACTAAGACTCCAGATGATGTAGCCTTTGTGATAAGGTACTTTACACTAGCTCTTGAATATTATAGTCCTAAATGACCTCCACCTCTGTATCACAAGATGGAATGATGTTGTCAATTGATAAGTGGGTGGCCAACTCTTGACTTGGTGACAATCCTTATCTTCTCTTGTCTGCCCAAAATGTCATTGATAACGTCAAAATTGGAGCCACTT
>NW_011501098.1:34615-38123 GCF_000495115.2 Populus euphratica | reverse complement strand
TAGTAGTAGTAGTAGTAGTAGTAGTAGTAGTAGTAGTAGTAGTAGTAGTAGTAGTAGTAGTAGTAGTAGTAGTAGTAGTAGTAGTAGTAGTAGTAGTAGTAGTAGTAGTAGTAGTAGTAGTAGTAGTAGTAGTAGTAGTAGTAGTAGTAGTAGTAGTAGTAGTAGTAGTAGTAGTAGTAATAATAATAATAATAATAAAGAAAGAGAAGAAGAAGAAGATGATGAGAACTTTGAGATGGAATATTAATGTAACGATTAAACAATGATAATAACAAATGTCAAGGTTAGAGGTTCCACTAATGGTATATCAAACAAGTATAGTATAAACTCTTATTATTGAATTGGAAACCACACACAAAGGAGGTTCCAATCAGATTATATATTGTTAACATGATTACATTAGTCATCTTATTCAATTAATGCTAATACTTGTAAATCTCGTCAAGCATTCATGATTATAACTTATGTTAACAACAAATCAAGTTCCTTTCATAGCTCAGGTGTCGGTTATACCATACATTATGGGCTATGAAAGTGCCAAGCATTTGTTGTACCAAGTGTTATATAACATAAATCAAGATTAGTCATTTAACAAGCAAAGTATTAAAGAGTGAACAAGATAGCAAATATAAAACATGTTAGTATCAAACATTAAAGTCCATATTAAGTTTACATTATACTTATTCTTACACCATTAGTGTAACCTTTTCACCTTGACATAATTAACTTAGCTAGACATAATGAAAGAAAGCAAAATAGATAAACAAAATAAGAACATAAAAGTTAACTAAGTAAAGGAAAGGAAATGAAAGGCATAAACTTAATATTAATGAAAACAAAGCATAAAAAATACAAAGAGAGAAAGGAAGAGCATGATCTTGATCTGGAAATCAAGATGCCTAAATGCATGGCAAATGCCTCCTTTTATAGGCCAAAAATGGGAACTATTGATTTGATGACTAATTGATAAGTGGGTGACCAACTTTTGACTTGGTGACAATCCTTATCTTCTCTTGTCTGCCCAAAACGTCATTGATAACGTCAAAATTGGAGCCAGTTGTAAACATGAAAGTTGTAGGCAATTGTCTCAGCTTTCTTGTGTAAAAATTTCAGCTCATTTGGACTTCTAGAACTCCAGATATGGCCAAAATACCGAATAGTGCTCGGGCTGGAAGACAGATTCGGGCTTCTTTGTTGTTGCTACAATTTGGACTTGATAATGGCCTTTTTAGATCTTGGGCTCCATATGAAAGTTGTAGGCCTATGTCTTACCTTTCCATCCATATAAATTGGACCTAAATCTGAGATCTGTAGCTCCAGATATGACCCAATTACCGAACAGTGTTCCGGTTTGGATTGCACCGACATCTCTTTTCTAAGTTTGGCCATCTCTTTATCCTTGCAATTTAAGTTCTTCAAGTCATCAATCAATCCTTTCATTTATGTGATAGGCCTGCATTAAAAATAGACATTTACCATAAATTATAGGTATCTTATATTATTAGATACATTATTATAAAACATATTTTAGTTAAGGAGTTATTGATACTTCAAGTGCAAAATGATGATATAAAACCATGATAAAAATGCACTTTTAAGTACTAATCACACCCCCCAACCAGCTTATTACTAGTCCCTAGTAATCAAAGCGTTAAAATAGAAAACAAATTTGCAAATTTCACAAAGCAAGGTATTCATCATTTAACTTCCATTAGTCTATCCAGATAAACAAACTCTCATTAAATTTATATATCTGCTCAATACCTCTTAACAAGATATTCATAAATCTTTCTTTTGTGCTCAATGTATCAACATATAATTATGGGGCTTTTCTTGGAAGAAAACAAAATTTTTGTTCTAATGTTTAAGGTTAACTTCCTTGGGTTGGGATTATTATTTGTCTCTTTTTTTGACTTATCAATGTATAATTGACCTTGTAGCGTCATTCAATTTAATTCAAATAGTGTTGATGCCTTATGACAGGTTTTTATTGTGTCACACTTCTCAAACATAAATTTTGGCTTTTATGGAGACGTAGCATCTTCATTGCAGTTTGTTTGACCATGTGATAAAAGCTTTGATACCAACTGATACCAACCTCATGATTACAGTTCTTGTAACCCACAATCAAGATTAAGATTTGATTCTAAAAGGCTAAAATAGGTTTGATCAAAATGTGACATAATAGAAAGCTGCCCTAAGGCACCAATGTTATTAGAATGAAGTAGAGTGATGCCATAAAGCTAGCTAATCTTCGATAAGCAAATTCAAGTCTTTCAAAAACTGAATAATACAATAATCACTCCCACGTTAAAACTAAAAAATTCTGAAGTAATATTTATCAATAGCTCCTAAAATTTAGGTTTACAAGTGTTTAAATAGTTTTGAGAAATTAACGCTAATTGATATACCCTTATAGGCTTCAGTTTTTTATCTACATACAAAAACTAACTCAAAACCTTTACTAGTAAGCTCAAACTCTGATCTAAATAAGCATTGTTTGTTCTTATTATTATTATTATTATTATTGCTACTATTATTATATTGTTGTTGTTTATAATCGTTGTTTATAATTTGTACAATTAACCTCCCTGTGGTTCGACCCCGGTCTTGCCGGGTTATTTATTACTTCGACACTCCTGTACTTGGGAGAAGATATCAATCTTTTAGTCGTGTCAAATGGCAAAGCAACGTTAGTGTTTTTTATCGTTGATTTGTTTTCAGACATTCTTTGAATCTATAAAATTTGGTTAATAGCACAAAATATATCCTAACACCTCTCGTGTTTCACACAAAAAATTAAGTTTTTTCACTCTAATAAGCTTTATATGCTTTTTAACTCATAAGTTGTTTTCTTTTGGTTCTTTAGAACCTGAAATCAAAAAATCAAATTTAGTAGCCTTTGCGACACAATCCAATTATAATTTTTAAACTCAAGAATCAATAAATATACTAACAACAAAGCAAAATAAAACTAAAATTATAATTTAAAGAGTAGCAATGCAAATTTGTGGGAATTACAGGCGAAATGAAGACACAAAATAAAATAAAAATGAATATTAGTGAAAACAATTACATACATGGCTCCTAAATAACCCAATTATGATATAAATAAAAATGAATATTAGTAAGGTCATGATTTGAAATTTGATGGAAATTTGACTTGTTATGCAATTTTTACATAACAGAATTGAAACTCGGACTGAATGATGTCAAAATGATCTTGACACGATGAAAAGATTGATGTCTTCTCCTAAGTGCAGGAGTGTCGAAGTAATAAATAACCCGGCAAGACCGGGGTCGAACCACAGGGAGGTTAATTGTACAAATTATAAACAACAATTATAAAACAACAATAACAACAACAACAAGAATAATAATAATAATAATAATAATAATAATAATAATAATAGTAGTAGTAGTAGTAGTAGTAGTAGTAGTAGTAGTAGTAGTAGTAGTAGTAGTAGTAGTAGTAGTAGTAGTAGTAGTAGTAGTAGTAGTAGTAGTA
>NW_011501098.1:29778-29913 GCF_000495115.2 Populus euphratica | reverse complement strand
TTTATATGTCTGCTCACTACCTTTTAAACAAGATATTAATAAACCTTCTTTTTATGCTTAATATATCAACAACATATGGAGATGCATATCCATGAGAATTTTAGAAATTATGGTGTGCTTGAAATGGTGGTTGTG
>NW_011501098.1:28236-29340 GCF_000495115.2 Populus euphratica | reverse complement strand
CTAAGTACTCTATTGCTTCATCAGGGTCTTTATCTTCAAAAGTTTCATTACACATCAATTCAACCATTTGCCTATCTCTAAGTGTTAACCCTCTATAAAAATGTGAAACCAATCTTCGTGTTTCAAAACCAGATGAGGGCAAGTATTAAGCAAGTCTCGATACCTTTCCCAACATTGGTAAAATGTTTCTCCTGGTTTTTGAGTGAAAGTGGTGATTTGTCTTTTGAAAGAGTTTGTTCTATGAGATGGGAAAAACTTCTTTAAAAACTGTTGTTGCATTTCATCCCAAGCACGAATGGATCCTGGTCTTAAATTTTGTAGCCATGTTTTTGCTTTATCTTTTAATGAAAAAGAAAAAAGCTTTACTATGAAAGTATTCATACTACGATTTGAGTCATTATAAGTGTTACAGACCTCTTCAAATTCCCTTAAATGCAAGTATGGATTTTCCAATTCCAAACCATGAAAAGAACGTAAAAGTTGAATAATACCTGGTTTAAAATTAAAATGAGATGCATCAGGAGGAAAAAATATGCATGATGGTGCACTTGTTCTTGTGGGATTCATGTGGTCTCTAAGTGTTCTAGCACGGTTATTCTCATTATTTTCATTATGAAGTGATTGATTATCTTCTTCGGCCATATTTTCTGAAAATGATGAGGATACCCTACAAAGTCTACCACTTGATGTACGTGACCACACTCTCATGCACGTGTAGGAATAAAATAAAAAAAAAGAAGAAGAAAGCAAAAGAAGGAGGAAGAAAACAAAATAAAAAGAAACAAAAGAAAAGAAACAAAGTTATATACAAGAAAAGTGAAAAGAGAAAATAAAATAAATACTATAATTTATACAAGAACTTACCTCCCCGGCAACGGCGCCAAAAACTTGACACGACTAAAAGATTGATGTCTTCTCCCAAGTGCAGGAGTGTCGAAGTAATAAATAACCCGGCAAGACCGGGGTCGAACCACAGGGAGGTTAATTGTACAAATTATAAACAACAATTATAAAACAACAATAACAACAACAACAATAGTAATAATAATAATAATAATAATAATAATAATAATAATAGTAGTAGTAGTAGTAGTAGTAGTAGTA
>NW_011501098.1:27653-27961 GCF_000495115.2 Populus euphratica | reverse complement strand
TTTATAGTCCAAAATTGGGAACTATTGATTTGATGACTAATTGATGAGTGGGTGGCCAACTCTTAACTTGGTTATAATCCTTATCTTCTCATGTCTGCCTAAAACGTTATTGATAACATCAAAATTGGAATCACTTAACATAAAAGTTGAAGAAAATTGTCTCAGCTTTCTAGGGTAAAAAATTGAGGTCATTTGGACTTCTAGAACTCCAAATATGAGTCAAACACTGAATAGTGCTCGAGCTGAAGAATAGATTCGGACTTCTTTGTTGTTGCTATAATTTGAACTTGAAAATGACCTTTTTAAAT
>NW_011501098.1:21066-27598 GCF_000495115.2 Populus euphratica | reverse complement strand
TGGACCTAAATCTGAGATCTATAGCTCCAGATATGACCCAATTACCGAACAGTGTTCCTTTTCTATGTTTGGTCATCTATTAGTCCTTTCAATTTTTAGTTCTTAAATTCATCAATCAATCCTTTTATTTATGTGATAGGCTTGCATTTAAAATGAACATTTATCATAATTAAAGGTATCTTATATTATTAGATATGTTATTATAAAACATGATTTAGTTAAGGAGTTATTGATACTTTAAGTGCAAAATGATGATACAAAACCTTGATAAAAATGCACTTTTAAGTACTAAACACTAGCATGGATGGAAAAGATGTAATTAGACCCATACATTCAGATTTTGTAAAGAAATACTTCATATAAATTGTTCCCATTAATATAAAAAAGTTTAGCCAAGAATTCTCCTTATGTGTACCCATTACCTTGAATAAACATCCCTTACAACCTTGCATGATCTCACCGACTCAAAATATTTCTTTGAAAATCCTCTTTCTTAATGGCCTATTTGACTTTAGACTAATTTTAGGTTTCAAAAACAAGAGATATGATATTTGCTTAAAAAAATATTTTGGAATTTATTCATCTAACAATTCCCACCTTGAGTTGACGATAAATTACCTACACCATATATCTTAAGCTATGTTTTAGTTATATGTGTAATTACATATAGTAAAATTCACTCGTCATCAATATGAACTCTTATTTCAAACCATTACATTAAATGAGGAAAATTTATCGATTTTAATCGTATGTTCTTGAAAACAAGAAAAGTCATCTTCATTATTCCCTAATATTCTAAAACTATATCCCATGTGCTCCTTATTTGGGCTCAAATAAGTGTCTTTATGAAACCTTGACTAGAATTACACCCCACGTTAAGGGGCAGATGAAAATTTCAAAAGTTCAAGGTGGTCCTAACTGGGATCATACCCCACACTAGTGGTAAGCAGGGTTTTAAGGTCAAAATCATAGAGAGGTCATGAAAAAGGCCAAAGAGCTTGAGAATCTAAATGTTGGGAGGCATGCCAAAAAAAGACAACCAAGTCAAGGTCAAAATAAAATTAGGATGCCCACTAAAGCAATCATAAAGGGTGAAATAAAGAAGCATGGTGAAAGAAGAAAGGGACAATGAGTTGAGAAAAAAGAAAGCAATGATCCTAAGTTTGCAAAACCCTAAAATACTCTTTGAGCCTATAAATTCTTTCCTTTCATAACCACAAGTTGCAACCTCTATTACATACCTTTATAAATCATTTATAATCAAGTGAAGAAGCAATTTGGATTGATAAATGGCATCCTTAACATGGTATAGATTTCATCATAATTGTGGCATAGTGAGTAAAACTATATGTTATTATTCATAATGATAAAATGAGCATGCAAGAAAAAAAAGCTTTCATCGTATCAAATTTCTAGTTGCCTAACCATTACCTTTGTCAATTTTGAACACCCTTTAAAATACGATGAAAAAATACATTTCCTTTCCAGAAACTCAAGGAATTGCATAATTTAAAGATGTTTTTTAAAGTACACATCAAAATCACTTAAATTTTCATAATTAAAAAAAAGGTCAAAAATCTAACAACCATTACAAATAGGATTTATCCCTAAGAATCAACAAGATAAAGAAGTGTTTTTTAAAGTGTCATTTACTTAAGGCACCAACATAAGCACATTTGGTAGAATAAGAAAATAAACAATCTATAAATAAGTAAGGTTCTTCTTATGACAATAAAGAAGGTAGGGGACATCTTTGTTTTAATGCCTTCCAGACAATTATTTTTAATTAAAGAGTGAAATGATTTCCTCAATGTCATAATGTCAGAAGCTCTCAAAAAGTCACTATGGGCATAGTGAAATTCAAGCAAAGACTTACACTGGCTTAAATTAGAAATTAAAAGGATTCAAAAAGTTGATAAAATTAGGAGCCTATATTTCAAAATAGGTAAAATATATACATAAACATCATAAGCATATTTTTAAATTTTCAAGGAAGATTCCTTGAAAGAAACCAAAAAGGTTCAACAAATATAAACTATTAGGAATTTAGTTTAGGGATACCTAAAAATGTACAGAAAAAGAAGATCAAAAGATGGATTACTTAGAAGAAAAGAAGCCAAAGCTTCTCAAAAGAAAATTCAAGACACCATCATTCGTAAAAAATCCTAGATATTTTTCACATCACAAGTAGGTCATTCTATTAGAGATGATGGGTAGGATACCTAAACATAAGCCATAAGCAAGTCATCCAATCAGAGACAATGGGTAAGCTATATGAACACAAGTCATATGTAAGACACTCGATCAAAGACCATGAGGAAGCTATCCGAACACAAGTCACATGCAAGACACTCGATCAGAAACTATATGCAAACTACTAGAACACAAGCCATAAAGTCACATGATCAAAGACCATGATTAGGCTACTTGAACATAAGCCACATGCAAGTCACTCAGGCCTTGTTTCTTTCTGTGTTTTTAAAGCGCTTTTGAAAAAGTTTAAATTTTTTTATTTTTTTATTAACTTCAAATTAATATGTTTTTAGTATTTTCAAATCATTTTGGTTTGCTGATGTCAAAAATAATTTTTAAAAAATAAAAAAAATATCATTGGCATGTATTTTGACACGAAAAGCTATTTGAAAAGCAACCGTAACCACAACCACACTTCCAAACAAACCCTCAATAAGAGACTATGGGTAGGTTACCTGAACACAAATCATGGGAAGGTCACCAATCAGAGACTATAGTGATATAACCATATTATTCGATAGTTTTACCCATATTTGTATAGTATTTTGCCTATATTTTATATACAAAATGCCTTGATATTCTTTGTTTTATGTTTTGAAAGCACTTTTGGATGTAAGGTTCAAAAAGAAATAAATTGAAGATAATTAACATATTTGACCTTTGATCAATATTTTATACAAAACTTGAGCTCTAGAGGTCGAAAATAAGTGATTTTACTGGCACTAGAAATCTAGCATCTATAACTTTGAAAAGAGAAAGAGAATTGAAATCGTAGCATTCAAAGACAAATCTTGCACCATGCCAATGTTGATGTTTAACCACTCCAAATGGACTATCTTAAGTTAGAGAAGTCCATTTGATTCAAACTCTTTTATTTTTTATTCCTTACTCAAAGACCTATTTATCTCCCAAATATCAATAGAAAACAAGCTCATATGAGAGAGATATGATTTTTCTAAGATGACATATGAAGTTTACCAGCAAACTGGTTTTGTGAAGAAATAAGTCCAATTTACTTCTCAAAGCATTCAAACCGACATCCAAGTCTTTATTTGGGAAATTTAACTCCTCTAAGTCCAAAGTCAAAGCTTGAAAATTTTATGCAAGACTATTTCTCTTTTTTTATAAAAATAGTTATTGCACTACTTAAATATAAATTGTCTACTTAGAAAATAACTATTTTATAGAAAAAAGAGATTAGGGTTTTCTATCAAAAATAAAGAAAGAGAGAAAGGGAGGGAGGGGTGGCCAGAAAGAGAAGAAAAACTCACCCTTTCCTCCTACACACAAAATCATGTATTCATATTTCCTTTTAATTAGTTTTTCAATAGTCATGCAAGGCTCAGTTCTTTTGTTTTGTTGCAAGGACACAAAAACCTATTTTATCTTTTATTTTTAGTTTATATGGTGAATATGTTTGTTTTTTTATGCTTATTTCCTATGAATGTTTAGTTTGATTGCTAGAGCGAACTCTAAGTTATTATTCTAATGAATTTATTGTTAAGTTTATTATCAAAACCAAAGTTGTGGTATAAAAACTTGTGAAGCAATTGAGTTTAATAATTGTGGTGAATTTATGTTATTAATCTTAGTAAAAACATTTGATCAAATCAAACATGGGCTATAGATAATTATATTGTCTAGATTAATCAACTTATCTAGTTTTTAAGGCTGCCATTGAATTAAATTACTAGTGTAGACATTGTGGTTGTTTGATGGTTAGGGTTAGATATATAACAAATCGGTTAACTAACTAAGGTTAAGAAAAAATAAATATTCAGAATATAAATTGACTTATCATTTCAATGATTGGTTCTAATTTCCATGCTGGATGTCTACTTAAAACCAAGATTTGTTCTCTTGATAAATTTCAGATTTCGTTAAGTTAGATTGATTATTTCATTCTGTTTACCATAACATAGCCTAGATAACCCCCTCCCCTCAAATTTCATATCATTTAGCATAAAAACTTGACAAAACCTTCCTTGTAGGATCGACCCCTTGCAAGTTCTACACTTTCTTGTTTATTTAAGCAAAGGTAATCAATTTGTGTGACTTTGACATCACAACAAATTTTGGTGTTATTACAGGTAAGTGATTTTAGTTAATTCTTATGTTGTGATTACTATTTATTTTGCTTTTTTAAAAAAAAAATTACCAGAAAAAAAAAAAAAACAAAGTTATGGTTCTGTTCAGATACTGTTGGTTTTGTTCAAAATGAAATTTTTTATGGAATTAGGCCTTCACATTTTGTTTCCTAAAGGAAAACGATATTTTAAACAAGACTAGTGCTTTTTGCTACTAGCCCCATCCTATCGAGGTAAATTTCATTGTTTTCTAAGGTTTTTAGACAGTTTTTGTGTCTTAGTGTTGGATTTCATTCATCTTCACTACTTTAAATCTCTCATGTGGTTGATTGCTTTTTTAGTTTTCTTAACTATTTATGCATGTAACCTGATTTACTAACCAAAGACAAGTGCAGGTAGATCTCGAAATAGAAAACACTTTACGTAGGTTACGAAACGAAGCCCACATCAACACCATAGTTGTTGCACGACTACAAAAACTCGAGGAGCTTGGTGCTCCTAACATGAAGATTCAACAAGTATGCATAAATATCGACAACAATGCCAATTTCAAGCTCAAGTCTGGTTTTATAAACTTACTACCAATATTTAATGAACTTGCTAGAGAAAATCCTCATACTTATCTTAAGGATTTTCACATGGTTTGTGTTGGCATGAAACCACATGGAGTTAACGAAGAAGTGGTTAAGTTGAAAGCTTTCCCTTTCCTTCCAAAAGGGGTAGCAAAATCATGGCTTTTCTCCCCTATTCCATTAGAACATGGAATGGCATGAAAAAGATTTTTCTTAAAAAGTATTTCCCAGCCACTCAAGTTGTCAATATAAGGAAAGAAATATGTGAGATTCAGAAATCTCATGGGGAAACACTCTCTAAGTATTGGGAAATATTTGAATAACTATGCATTTAATGGCCTCATCATCAAATACCTAGTCAATAGCTCATTCAATACTTTTATGAAGGACTGATGCTTAATGATCGTAGTATCATTGATATGGCTAGTAGAAGGGTATTGGTAGATGAAACACTTAAGGCTACATGCTAATTAATCTCAAATATGGCAGCAACTTAAAAGAATTTGGCACACGTAGAGACTTTCCAAGTAAACAAATAAATGAGGTAAGTATTGCTAACCTTGAGAATAAAGTTAATAATCTTATTTCTCCTGTGCATTCTATAGCTTGTGGAAATGTACAGCAAGTCAAAATTTGTAGCATATGCTCATTACAAAACCATGCTTTGGATATGTGCCTAAAAATACGAGGAGATTTCATTGAACAAGCTAATGCAATTGATGGAGCATTCAGTGGGAAGCCCTAGTATAAATATGATCCATTTTCTAACACATACAATCCTAGATGAAGAGATCATCTGAACTTATACTATAGGAACCTATCTCACAAGGAAATCAAGGCTGATAGTTCCACCCCTTTAGTTTTCAACCCCATTAGAACTGTCAAGCAAGGCAGCCCCTTGTATTTACAAACTCCAATGTTATGGGGTCAACGGGTGATGATCTCTGTGAAAAGATGAAAACCTTAGCTTCTAATAAAATGACTTTACAACAAAATATCATGTCTTTTCAACAAGAAACAAGGTCAAGTATTCATAATTTAGAGAAGTAAATGGGGCAAGTTGCTTCAAGTATGGAGAAATTGGAAGCATAAATCAATGGAAAATTATCCTCCCAAGCATTGAATCCAAAAAAGATTGTTAATGTGATCATGCTGCAAAGTAGGAAAGAACTTGAAGAAAAAAGGTCGAAACAAATTGAGATGGAGAAAGAAAAGGAGATAGAAACTGAATTGAGCATAAAGAAGAAACACCTTACTCCTCCACAAATTGAAATAAGGACCACTACTCCAAAGGTAAGTCCTAACTCAATGAATTCTAGTTATAAAAAAATTACCCCCTTTCCTTTAAGTTTTTCTAGGTCTAAGAAAGAGGACAAAGAAAAAGAGATTTTAGAGATTTTTCAAAAAGTGAAACTCAACATCCCTTTAATTGATGTTATCAAGTAAATTCTCAAATATGTCAAATTCTTGAAGGAGTTATGTACTACTGACACGATGAAAAGATTGATGTCTTCTCCCAAGTGTAGTAGTGTCGAAGTAATAAATAACCCGACAAGACCGGGGTTGAACTATAGGGAGGTGAATTGTACAAATTATAAATAACAATAATACAATAACAAC
>NW_011501098.1:18132-20175 GCF_000495115.2 Populus euphratica | reverse complement strand
AAATTAAAGGTATCTTATATTATTAGATATATTATTATAAAACATACTTTAGTTAAGGAGTTATTGATACTTCAAGTGCAAAATGATGATATAAAACCTTGATAAAAAAAAATGCACTTTTAAGTATCAATCAACTACTAAGTGAGCTTACAAGCTAAAAGGCTATGAAATGGTAAGTATGAGTGAAGTTGTATCTGTTATTATTTAAAAGAATTTGCTTTTAAAGCAAAAGGACATAGGTGCGCTTAATATCTCATGTGTTATTAGTAATGCTAACTTTAAAAGGGCCTTATACGATGCATCCATTAGTGTTATGGCTAAACATATTTATGATTCTTTTATTCTTGAGCCTTTGATTAAAACTAATATTGTAATACAACATGCAAATTATATTTTTGTTTTATTCATTTGGTGTGATAGAAGATGTCCTTGTCAAGATTCATAGTTTGGTTATTCCATGCAACTTTTATATTCTTGATATAGAATATGATTCCTCAATCAACAACATTCCTGTATTGTTTGAAAGACCATTCTTGAAAACTACTAATACTAAAATCGATTTTTGTAAGGATACTTTTTCTATGGAAGTAGGA
The DNA here is from genome assembly GCF_000495115.2 of Populus euphratica. Taxonomy (NCBI): domain Eukaryota; kingdom Viridiplantae; phylum Streptophyta; class Magnoliopsida; order Malpighiales; family Salicaceae; genus Populus; species Populus euphratica. The sequence continues at coordinate 19,582 of NW_011501098.1, read as the reverse complement.
GATGAAAAAATTTAATTTAATTTTCATGATGCAATGAAGTATCCTTTTAACAATGTTCATTTTATCACATTCTATAACCAAGTTGATAAATGTGTGCAACAAACTTTCAATTTTGATTACAAGGATAAATTAAGTTATGGCTATGATTTTAACAAGATAGAAGAGATTAAAAGGAATATATATGTTCCCCAAAACATGCAAGAATTAGCCTTAGCTTTGCAAACCGCCCTTTATAGTAATGTCTTTGTTAATTTAGTACTTTCATATAAAAAAATTTTGCTATATATTTTATAGGCACCCGAGTTAGAATTGAAACTTTTACCCGATAATTTGAAGTATGTATTCATTGGTGACAATAATACACTTCCTATTATCATAGCAAAAGGTTTGACAAGGGCGCAAGAGGAAAAGCTTATGACATTGTTGTGCGATCACAAAACAGTCATTGGATGGACTTTAGCCAATATCAAAGGCATTAATCCCTTGATTTGTATGCATCACATACTATTGGAGGACAATGTAAAACCAACAAGGGAAATGCAAAGGAGGTTTAATCCGCCTATGATGGAGGTAGTGAAAGTTAAATTTTAAAACTATTAGAAGTAGGAATCATTTACTTTATCATGAACACTAAATGGGTGGCGCCAATCAATGTGGTGCCCAAAAAGACCAGAATCATGTTGGTAAAGAACAAAAATATTGAATTCATCCCCACTTGTATCTCAAATGGTAAGAGAATATGTGTTGATTATATAAAGCTTAATCTTCGTACACATAAAGATCACTTCCCATTACCATTCATGGACGAAATACTTGAATGCCTAGCATGTCAGTCGTTTTATTACTTTTTTTATGGATATATTGGATATAATCAGGTTATTATTAATCTTGAAGATCAAGAAAAGACTATATTTACATATCCATTTGATACAATAAATATAGGAGAAAGCCCTTTGATCTTTGTAATGCACCCACAACTTTTCAAAAATGCATTATGAGTTTTTTTTTCTAATTATGTTGAAAGAATAATTGAGGTTTTCATGGATAATTTCACGATGTATGGTGATTCTTTTGATAAGTATTTAGAAAATTATCTTTAGTCTTGAAAAAGATGCATTAAAACTAGCCATGTCTTGAACCATGAAAAGTGTTATTTTATGGTAGAACAAGGAATAGTTCTTGGGCATGTTGCATGATACGACCAAAAGATTGATATCTTCTCTCAAGTGTAGGAGCGTCGAAGTAATAAATAACCCGACAAGATCAGGGTCAAACTACAAGAAGGTTAATTATATAAATTATAAACAATAATAATACAACAATAATACTAATAGTAATAATAGCAATAATAATAGTAGTAGTAGTAATAGTAATAATAATAATAACAACAATGATTAGTACTTAAAAGTGCATTTTTATCATGGTTTTATATCATCATTTTGCACTTGAA
>NW_011501098.1:15249-16257 GCF_000495115.2 Populus euphratica | reverse complement strand
AAGATAAGAGTTAACTAAGTAAAGGAAAGGAAATGAAAGGCATAAACTTGATATTAATGAAAGCAAAGCATAAACATTACAAAAAATACAAAGAGAGAAAGCAAGAGCATGATCTTGATCTGGACACCAAGATGCCTAAATGCATGGCAAAAGCCTCCTTCTACAGACCAAAATTGAAAACTATTGATTTGATGACTAATTGATGAGTGGGTGGCCACATCTTGAGTTAGTGACAATTCTTATCTTTTTATATGAATAAATGTCAGTGATAACGTCAGAATTTAAACTAGACTTCCACATGAAAGTTCTAGGAAATTGTCTCAGATTTTCAGGAAAAAAAATTTGAGGTCATTTGGACTTTTAGAACTCAAGATATGGGCTAAACATTGAATAATATCTAGGCTGCAAGACAGATTCGAACTTCTACGTTGTTGCTAAGTTTTGGGCTTCTAAATAGCAGAATGAGTCTTGACTTCCCATGAAAGTTTTAGGCCCATGTCTTAATTTTCCTTCCATATAAAGCAGATCTAAATCTGAGATCTACAGCTCTAGATATGACCCAATTACCGAACAGTATTCTAGTTTGGACTACACCAGCATCTCTTTTCTAAGTTTGGCTCTCTCTTTGTCCATTCAATTTTAATACTTCAACTCTTTAATCAATCTTTTTATCTATGTGATAGGCCTGCATTTAGGATGAACATTTACCATAAATTAAAAGTATCTTATGGTATCAGACTTTTTATTATAAAACATGTTTTAGTTAAGGAGTTATTGATACTTCAAGCGCAAAATGATATATAAAATCTTGATAAAAAATACACTTTTAAATACTAATTAGTACTCTTTGATCTTTAATCTAAAGCTTTTCATTTTCATTTCCATCATTTGTTTTTGCATAAAAATCAAATAATCATGGTTTTTGTTTCATTATTGTAATGATATAACCCTAGAATCTTACTTGAATGTTGATTTCTCTCTCTCTCTCACACACACACAGATATATAT
>NW_011501098.1:6641-15192 GCF_000495115.2 Populus euphratica | reverse complement strand
ATATATATATATATATTCTTAGCATGGGTTGGGATGCCTGGCCAAGTGACTAGGTTAAGTCCATTCTTTATAAGGCTATGTTTGGCAAGGTCATTTTTTGTCGAGAAGAAAAAATGATTTTTATGTTCTTAAAGCTTGTTTGTCAAATATGTTCTTAAGTCATTTTTTTAAACCTCTGATTTTTTGTTAAAGTCATGTTGGGTAAATATGCCCTATTGATTTTCTAGTTGTGTAAATTTTCTTATTTTTTATATTTTTGCTCAACAAACCCTAAATAATTTCAAAAAATTCTAAAGAAATTCAAAGATCATTTTTAAATTATTTGTGGGTCTCACATATTTTTTCAACTATTTCACTTGATATTGAGATTGTAAACTTATACTGCAAGATACTGACTTGATATTAAATATAACTACTTTTCAAACACGCTCTATTGATTTTCTAGTTGTGTAAATTTTCTTATTTTTTATATTTTTGCTCAACAAACCCTAAATAATTTCAAAAAATTCTAAAGAAATTCAAAGATCATTTTTAAATTATTTGTGGGTCTCACATATTTTTCAAACTATTTCACTTGATGTTGGGATTGTAAACTTATACTGTAAGATACTGACCTGATATTAAATATAACTACTTTTCAAACACGCCCTATTGATTTTCTAGTTGTGTAAATTTTCTTATTTTTTATATTTTTGCTCAACAAACCCTAAATAATTTCAAAAAATTCTAAAGAAATTCAAAGATCATTTTTAAATTATTTGTAGGTCTCACATATTTTTCCAACTATTTCACTTGATATTAGGATTGTAAACTTATACTGTAAGATACTGACCTGATATTAAATATAACTACTTTTCTTTAAATTTCTAAAAAAATACAAGAAAATAAAAAATCCTTGTTTTGAAAAAGAAAATTATGTTTTTTTATTTATATGCATATGGCCAATTCTATAAAAATAATAACTATATTTGCATAGATATTAATAAAAAGTACAAGGTAAGATTTAACATCTTTAAATATAAAAATTCAAGAAAAATAGTTTTGTTGATATATTTGCGTATATTTTTTATTTAATAACTAATTTATGAAATCCATGAAAACTTGATCTATATTTTAAAAATACCAAAAAATTATTTTGTTTGTTTGAATATATTCTTACTGAGAAGAACTTTTTTAAAACTTTAGATAGACCAATATTTAGAAAATACAATAATATTTTAGTTTATATCAAACAAATAAACAATGCAACTTACCTTACATAAAATGTATTAGGGGTCATACATTATCTCTATAAAAAATCAATTTTTTTATTTAGACTTTAAGACTAATTAAGATTTCTAATAATTAAAATATTAAATAACAACTTTATTTTTTTTGTTACTAATAAAAATTAAAATTTTTTTATTTTTTCTATTTATCACCACAAAAATCCAAGCTTGAAAGAATAATTTTCATGACACCAAGCATGGATGACATACTTTCCAAGAATGGACCATGTTTCTTGGTATGGTGAGGAATTCTCCTTATGTTCATAGAATTAGAAAGAATGGAGGTGACGTAAGAAGAAATCTTTAAATTATAGTTTTTAAATTTAGTTTAGTTGAAGATTCAGGTTTTGGATTTTGACCAAGTTATTAGATTGTTTAGATTAATTTTTTTAAATTAAAATAATATCATTTTAATTAATAATAAAAAAATAAAAATTAATGAATTGTAATCAAGTTTTTTATAGGATCTTATCAGGTCCATCATCTAGATTAACCAGATCATATTAATTTTTTTTATTTTTTTAATTCAGTTTAATTTCTCTCTGGTACCATAGAATTGATAGAAAGAGCCAGGCTGCAATGGCATTGACCTAAAGATTATCGAAGGACAATAGGTCATTAGGGTGTTTAGTCACGCTGAAATGGGACTATTCAGGGCAAAATTTCGGATCTGCACCCAGTTCGTCGTCAAGGACTATTAATAGAAATAATAAAGCAATTTAAATTCCTTTGAGAAATGATTGGGCGCACCATCAAGGTTTTCCAAGGCACTGCAGATATGTACTTTTAAGCACACACTAACATACACAAGAGCGCGCGTACACACGCAACTCGTTGTCTGGAAAATATTTATTTTCTTACAATTTTTTTGTGAGAGCGTGTGGAAAATACAGATAACAGAAGATATATTGACACACAAATAGAGAAGCAAATAAAAATAGCTTTTGAAACCCGAGGGTAGGGCAATATTTAGCTCTCATAAGATTTCCACATGCTTCATGATTTAGGAACTTAGTGTGCAGTGGTGGGAAGCACCATCATTTGTCTAGGAGGAATTACCCAACATTACCTATTTTTCCTGTTCTACAAGCTCTGATTTTTTTCAATACAGTACGCACGTGCAGCGCAAGCACATAGAACACAGAACGGAGATTCAGCAGAAGTCATTTACGACTAAAAAATTTAGAAGAATAACGACAGTTGGTGCTCTAGTACTGACAATTGGTACAAGATCAGTACCTTACAGCAGTACATCATGTGTATTTTCTGAGTTGCTAACCCCATGAAAACGGTTTGACTAAATTTAGAAGAATGATCTTCATGAGTTGCACAGTATTATTATTATTAGGATGATCTTTCAAATTGTAACCGTTTAATTCTGGCTATAAAAAGACGCATGCACCCACAGTCCAAATAGGATGAGAGGAGTAATTAGTGAACAAACTGATAAAGGGAAATTAACTTATAAAAGCACAATTAAGAGTTAGTGGCAGAATATTTTTAAAGAGGTGGGATCCCACCAAGGAGGCTAGGCGCCCATCACAGAGGAGAATTCTCCTGGGTACCTAGTTTGTATCTCTACTATATATTTATGAGCTGCCCAGTTCAGTTTGGGAAGTCAAGTTACAAGAAATTCCTTAACTTCCTCTACTCCTAATTACAGCCATCACTACCACCACTGACAACAACGGGTGTATCTCCTCTCCCAGGCCATGCCGCTCAACTCCATAGTTCCCAAGCCAGACCACAAAAGTGCTCCCGTGGAAGGTCTGCGAAAGATGTCCGAAATCAACAACAGAGCTGTCGTCGCCTACCCAGGACAAGCCAATTCACAATCTGTCCACCAACTCACCATATATCCTACGACCCTGAAGGTCTCTCACATAGAATCATAATAGTTCTTTCTTCTTCTTCTTTTGATGTGGGAATACTAGTAGCAGCATAGAGAATGGTTATATTTAGAAAGACTAGTGGATGATTGTATGATATAGAGTAACAATAGTTTCTCATCAAATAGCATTTTCACACCTATTACAAATTTATTTATTTTATTTCTGATTATTTTCAGTTTGAGGAGGTGGTGTACAAGGTTAAACAGGATCAGAAGGGATTGTGCTGGGGTGGCACATGGACCACCCGAGAAAAGACCATACTGAATGAGGTAACAGGTATGGTTTGTCCAGGGGAGATCCTAGCAATGCTAGGTCCATCTGGAAGTGGCAAAACCACCCTCCTTACGGCTCTAGGAGGTCGTCTAAGTGGTAAGCTATCCGGAAAGATCACGTACAACGGACAGCCTTTTTCCGGTGCCATGAAACGACGCACAGGTTTCGTTGCTCAGGACGACATTTTGTACCCACATCTAACTGTGACTGAAACTCTTCTGTTCACTGCACTGCTAAGGCTACCCAAAACATTAACCAGGGATGAGAAAGCACAGCATGTAGAACGAGTTATGGCTGAACTGGGGTTGAGTCGGTGCCGGAACAGCATGATAGGGGGGCCACTCTTTAGAGGAATATCAGGAGGAGAGAAGAAGAGGGTTAGTATTGGTCAAGAAATGCTAATCAATCCAAGCTTGCTACTACTAGATGAGCCCACTTCAGGTCTGGACTCGACAACAGCTCAAAGGATCCTGACCACGATCAAACGGCTTGCGAGTGGGGGACGAACTGTCGTCACCACCATTCACCAGCCCTCAAGCAGACTTTACCACATGTTTGATAAGGTAGTCTTGCTCTCTGAGGGACATCCCATCTACTACGGTCCTGCATCTGCAGCTTTGGAATATTTTTCCTCCATTGGATTTTCTACTTCCATGACTGTCAATCCAGCTGATCTCTTACTTGATCTTGCGAATGGTAATTTGAAATTATAATTATTAATATTCTCTAATTTATTACCCTATATATATATATAAAAAAAAAAAAATTCATTTGAGCAAGACAGTGATTCAAGTTGGCTGTTGGGCCACTGAAGGTTTCTGTGGTACTTTAAACTTTGTTAATTTTGCCGAGGGAGTTTAATGAGACACCACCCCTGTAGAGGAAGGGGTAAACAATATTTCCAGTATTCAATTTGGTTGACTGTAGGAAATTATAGTAATCTGTTTTCGAAACAAACCACAAAACAAAATGGTTCCAGTTTTGAAATCATTTATCTACACGAATATTGGAGAGCTAATATGTATTCTTTTAAGTTAACTAGATAATAGACAACTTATGTATTTTCTTACAACTTTTGGAAACTCGCAGGCATTGGTCCTGATTCTAAAAATGCCACTGACCAAGGTGAGAACATGGAGCAAGAACAGAAGTTAGTGAAGGAAGCTCTTATATCTGCTTATGAGAAGAAAATTTCTACCAGACTGAAAGCTGAGCTTTGCAATTCGGACCCGAATAATTACAACTATACAAAAGATGCCTCTGCAAGTATGACTACCTTTTCTCTATCCATCTGATTATATTAATAACGACGTCAGAATCCCATTTCACTCTCCTGTTCTCTAGTGTTTAGCTAAGTAGAAATACTCATTGTAACAGAAACTGAAACAAAGTCAGAGCAATGGTGCACAAGCTGGTGGTATCAGTTCAAAGTGCTCTTTCAGCGGGGGCTAAGGGAGCGGAGGTACGAGTCCTTCAACAGGCTACGAATTTTTCAAGTCCTCAGTGTCAGTATACTTGGCGGACTTCTGTGGTGGCATACACCAACTTCTCACATTGAAGACCGCGTAAGAGCTTTTCTTCTCGCTTATTACCATGTAGATTATAGAGACTGCTTTTACCTCAAAATTCATGCTAGATTTATTTAAAAAACACACTGGTTCGAATTTCAAAGAAACTCCAAGCTAGATGAGACTATTTAAATTTTTATTTTTATTTTGTTTCTTTTGTTTTGTTGATGATAGCTATTCTTCTATAATCTGTTTCCCACGTCTTCTAAATCGGAAGAAACTGAAACCCGAGAAATTTAACTCCAACTCCTTGGTTCCACATGTGCTAACTGCTAAGAAAGTTGGCATTTTTCTTGCAGATTGCACTGCTCTTCTTCTTCTCTGTTTTCTGGGGATTTTACCCACTCTACAATGCAGTTTTCACATTTCCCCAGGAAAGAAGGATGTTGGTTAAGGAACGAGCATCGGGAATGTATCATCTTTCATCCTACTTCCTGGCTCGAACATGCGGAGATCTGCCATTGGAGCTTGCGCTCCCAACTGCATTCGTCTTCATAATCTATTGGATGGGCGGACTTAAAGCCGATCCTATAACTTTTATACTCTCCCTACTTGTTGTTCTTTACAGCGTTCTTGTTTCTCAAAGTCTTGGATTAGCCATTGGTGCTCTTCTAATGGACATAAAACAAGCCACTACATTAGCTTCAGTTACAACTCTGGTTTTTCTCATTGCCGGAGGATACTACGTTCAACATATCCCTCCTTTCATAGTATGGCTGAAGTACTTAAGCTACAGTTACTACAGTTACAAGCTTCTTCTTGGTGTCCAATACAATGAGGATGATTACTATGAGTGCTCAAAGGGAGTCTTGTGCCGGGTTGGAGATTTTCCTTCTGTCAAATCAATGGGTCTGAACCATTTATGGGTAGATGTAGCAATTATGGCACTGATGCTAGTGGGTTATCGATTGGTCGCTTATCTGGCACTCCATCGCGTGCAGCTGAGGTGAAATTTAGCAGAAGTTTACTTCAAGAAACAGGACAGTTTGAAGAGTTTTCTCCTTCTTCAACTGAGGAATAATGTTAGGTTCAGAGTATGGGAATCAGGTATTCAGATTTTGTTCAAATACCCTTCCCACCGAGTTGATGTATTGACCTTTTTGTTCTACTCTAGATAATGCTAAGTTAGAAACCTTCTAGTTTCAAATCTAGTAATAAATGTCTAACAATTCTGAATTGATGGAATCATAAAAGCAAGTGACAAAAGGAAAGGAAATAAACGAAGATATGCACATTTCCAATTGCAGGAAAGAAGAAAACGACCTGACCTTGAAGTCCAATACTCTATTGAGTGGAACTGATATTTCGATCTTTGTGGGGCTTCCAAAACCAAATATTGGTTTCTGTTTAACGGTTTTCTGCTGCAAGAGCATGAACAGGAAAAAAGGCACTCTTCGACAACTCATTGAAAGCGATGGACATGACAGATCTGAAGCAAAGCAGAATAAGGAAGCACCATATACCCGTTATTATACTAAAATATTTGATAATTATTAAAAAAAAAAGAATGAATGGTGGCAGAGAGTTAGCTTTCGTTCAAGAACAACATTATGAGAAAAGGCATGTGAAAGAATTTCTTCACAGCATATGATTGGAAAAAGTAAAAGAATGCCAGGTTAGAAAATGGTATAAAAAAGAAACAAGACTATGCTTAATATTTATACCACTAATATAAATTATATTTTGAGATTTAATTTAATAATTTTAAATTTTAAATATTTTTTTAATATTATATTAGACCTTGAATAACAAAACGATTAAGAGTTTGAATTTTACTATCACTATTTATTTAATTAAAAAAATTAAGTAAAAAGTAATATAAATTTGTGCAAATTTCAAGTTTAAAAGGCTTTCATTTAAAGAAATGTGTTAAAAAATCATATAAATCATATCTTAAAACCTTACGTAACCACTTAAACTTTTAGGTTTAATTAGTTTTTTAACACTATATAAATATAATGTTGTTTACCATCCACAAGAAGAGGACACCTCCAATATTTTGATAAGAAATTAGTGGTATGTTTAATTACATAATACTAACTAGGTGGCTTTTTTTTCATAGTAAAAAAAATATCAAAATGATACAAATATTTTTGAACAAAAATCTAAGAATCTTATTAAAATAATAAGGTTAATAATTTTAATAATATAATTAAAAAAAGATATCTATAACAAATAAAGAGGGAAAAAATAACAACAATCTAATGCAAATGATAAATGTTTTCTAACACTGTAAAAATATATCTATAAAATATTTATAAAACATTTCAATGATCTTATTTTTATATTATTCATAAGAAATCTAAGATGAATTTTTTTTAACCACAAAGGGAAAAAAATTCATGAGACTCTCATGTTTTTTAAAAAGTAAGAGAAATTTGATAACTAAATTAAATCTTGATAAATTTAATAATATGATAAAAATATAAGGTAACAACTAAAAAACAATATCAAACGATAAAATTAAAAAACAAGTAAGATAAAAAAAAAATTCAATCCCTATTAACTTTTCATATTACATTAACAAAATAAAAGAAAAAAAATGTTATGGAAGGTGATTAGTACTTAAAAGTGCATTCTTATTAAGGATTTATATTGTCATTTTTCACTTGAAGTATTAATAACTCCTTAACTATAACATGTTTATAATAACAAGTCTAATACCATAAGATACATTTAATTTATGATAAATATTCATCTTAAATGCAGGCCTATCATATAAATAAAAGGATTGATTGATAAGTTTAACAATTGAAATTGAAAGGAAAAGAGAGGGCTAAACTTTGAAAAGAGATGCTAACTGTGTCCAAACTAGAACATTGCTCGGTAATTGGATCATAATTGGAGCTGTAGAACTTGGATTTACATCTGCTTTATATGGATGGCAAGCTAAGACATAGGCCTAAAATTTTCATGAGAAGGCAAAACTCAATTATGTTGTTTGGAAGTCCAAATCTTAGCAATAACATAGAAGTCTGAATCTGTCCTGCAACCTAGATACTGTTCAGTGTTCAACCCATATCTCGAGTTTTAGAAGTCCAAATGACTTGAATTTTTTTCTTGCAAAGTTGAGACAATATTCTAAAACTTTAATGGTAAGTTTGGTTCAAATTCTGACATTATCAATGATATTTTATTTAGACAAAAAGGTAAGGATCGTCATCAAGTCAAGAGTTGGCCACCCACTCAATAATTAGTCAACAAATCAATAATTTCTAATTTTGGCCTATAAAAGTAGATATTTGTCATGCATTTAGTCATCTTGGTTTCTAGATCAAGATCATGTTGCTTTCTCTCTTTGTATTTTTGTAATTATTAAGTTTTGTTTTTGTTAATATTTTGCTTATACCTTTCATTTCCTTTCTTTAGTTAATTTTTATCTTATTTGTGTTCTTATCTTGTTTATTTAAGTTTCTATTCTTTCATTATATTTAGTTAAGTTTATTATGTCAAGGTGAAAAGAGTACATTAATGGTGTAAGAATAAGTGTAGTGTAAACTTAACATGGACTTTAATGTTTGATACTAACATGTTTTGTATTTGTTATCTT
>NW_011501098.1:0-6179 GCF_000495115.2 Populus euphratica | reverse complement strand
AGCCTCGACCCCAGGTGCGGAGGAAGGGGACACTCCATCTCAAGTTCTCATCAACTTCTTTATTATTATTTTCTTCTTCTTCTTCTTCTATTTTTTTTTTTAATTTCAATGGAAGAAATTCAGAACAGAAAAATGAATAACATGAATTGTAGCGGAGGCGGGGTTGGAGGAGGGATGTCCGACGTAGTACTAGAATGCGTGATGCCATACATACACGACCCGCGGGACCGCGACGCTGTTTCGTTAGTTTGCCGGAGATGGTACGAGCTAGATGCGCTAACACGAAAGCACGTGACAATAGCTTTATGTTACAGTACAAGTCCAGATCGATTACAACGTCGTTTCAAGCACCTCGAATCATTAAAGATGAAAGGGAAGCCACGGGCAGCTATGTTTTCTTCTTCCTTTTATTCTATTTCTACATGTGCATGGGAGTGTAGTCATGTACATTAAGTGATAAACTTTGTAAGGTATCCTCATCATTTTCATAAAATATAGCCAAAGAAGATAACTAATCACTTCATAATTAGAATAATGAGAATAACCGTGTTAGAACATTTAGAGACCACATGAATCGCACAAGAACAAGCGCACCATTATGCATAGTTTCCTCCTGATGCATCTCATTTTAATTTTAAGCCAAGTATTATTCAACTTTTACCTTCTTTTTATGGCTTAGATTTAAAAAAATTCATATTTATATTTAAGAGAATTTAAGGAGGACTGTAATATCTATAATGACTTAAATTGTAGCATGAACACCATTAGATTATAGCTTTTTCCTTTTTCATTAAAAGATAAAGCTAAAGCATGGCTACAAAATTTGAGATTAGGATCTATTCGTGCTTTGGATGAAATGCAACAACAGTTTTTAAAGAAATTTTTCCCTTCTTATAGAATAAACTCTTTCAAAAGATAAATCACCATATTCACTCAAAAATCAGGACAAGCATTTTACCAATGTTGGGATAGATATCGAGACTTGCTTAACAATTACTGACACGACTAAAAGATTGATGTCTTCTCCCAAGTGCAGGAGTGTCGAAGTAATAAATAACCCGGCAAGACCGGGGTCGAACCACAGGGAGGTTAATTGTACAAATTATAAACAACAATTATAAAACAACAATAACAACAACAACAATAGTAGTAGTAGTAATAATAATAATAATAATAATAATAATAATAATAATAATAATAATAGTACTAGTAGTAGTAGTAGTAATAATAATAATAATAATAATAATAATAAAGAAAGAGAAGAAGAAGAGAAGATGATGATGAGAACTTGGAGATGGAATATTAATGTAAGGATTAAACAATAATAATAACAAATGTCAAGGTTAGAGGTTCCACTAATGGTATATCAAACAAGTATAGTATAAACTCTTATTATTGAATTGGAAACCACACATAAAGGAGGTTCCAATCAGATTATATATTGTTAACATAATTACATTAGTCATCTTATTCAATTAATGCTAATACTTGTAAATCTCGTCAAGCATTCATGATTATAACTTATGTTAACAACAAATCAAGTGCCTTTCATAGCGCAGGTGTCGGTTATACCATACATTATGGGCTATGAAAGTGCCAAGCATTTGTTGTACCAAGTGTTACACAACATAAATCAAGATTAGTCATTTAACAAGCAAAGTATCAAAGAGTGAACAAGATAACAAATATAAAACATGTTAGTATCAAACATTAAAGTCCATATTAAGTTTACATTATACTTATTCTTAGACCATTAGTGTAACCTTTTCACCTTGACATAATTAACTTAGCTAGACATAATGAAAGAAAGCAAAATAGATAAACAAAATAAGAACATAAAAGTTAACTAAGTAAAGGAAAGGAAATGAAAGGCATAAACTTAATATTAATGAAAGCAAAGCATAAACATTACAAAAAATACAAAGAGAGAAAGGAAGAGCATGATCTTGATCTGGAAACCAAGATGCCTAAATGCATGGCAAATGCCTCCTTTTATAGGCCAAAATTGGGAACTATTGATTTGATGACTAATTGATAAGTGGGTGGCCAACTTTTGACTTGCTGACAATCCTTATCTTCTCTTGTCTGCCCAAAACGTCATTGATAACGTCCAAATTGGAGCCAGTTGTAAACATGAAAGTTGTAGCCAATTGTCTCAGGTTTCTTGTGTAAAAAATTCAGCTCATTTGGACTTCTAGAACTCCAGATATGGCCAAAATACCGAACAGTGCTCGGGCTGGAAGACAGATTCGGGCTTCTTTGTTGTTGCTACAATTTGGACTTGATAAAGGCCTTTTTAGATCTTGGGCTCCATATAAAAGTTGTAGGCCTATGTCTTACCTTTCCATCCATATAAATTGGACCTAAATCTGAGATCTGTAGCTCCAGATATGACCCAATTACCGAACAGTGTTCCGGTTTGGATTGCACCGGCATCTCTTTTCTAAGTTTGGCCATCTCTTTATCCTTGCAATTTAAGTTCTTCAAGTCATCAATCAATCCTTTCATTTATGTGATAGGCCTGCATTAAAAATAGACATTTACCACAAATTAAAGGTATCTTATATTATTAGATATATTATTTTAGATACATTATTATAAAACATGCTTTGGTTAAGGAGTTATTGATACTTCAAGTGCAAAATGATGATATAAAACCATGATAAAAATACACTTTTAAGTACTAATCACACCCCCCAACCAGCTTATTACTAGTCCCTAGTAATCAAAGCGTAAAATAGAAAAACAAATTGCAAATTCCACAAAGCAAGGTATTCATCATTTAACTTCCATTACTCTATCCAGATAAACAAACTCTCATTAAATTTATATATCTGCTCAATACCTCTTAACAAGATATTAATAAACCTTTCTTTTGTATTCAATGTATCAACACATAATTATGGGGCTTTTCTTGGAAGAAAGCAAAATTTTTGTTCTAATGTTTAAGGTTAACTTCCTTGGGTTGGGATTACTATTTTTGTCTTTTTTTTTGTCTTTTTCTTTTTTTAACTCTATATACATATACTTTAAAAACATCATGCATCTTTAACCCATGTAACGAGCTTTCAGCTAATGACTCCCAGACCAGTTGGTCTTAGGGCATTAGGTGTTAAGACACCCCTACGAGTTTAGTAACTCGGGTCGCAGATACTGATATGTAGATAGTGCAATGTTTGATTCCCTTAAGCTTTTCTCCTCAACTCATGTAACAAGCGTTGGGCCAATAGCTCCCAAGTCAGTTGACTTTAGGGTATTAGGTGTTATAACACCCCTTCGGGCTTAATTGCTTAGGTTAGAGAGGCTATGAAATCAAACTTATCTACATTTTTATTATTATCATTTTTTTTTCTTTTTTTTTTTTGTTTTTTTTCTTAATTATATACAATCCCTTTCCCTTAGTTGTTACCTTTAACAAAAGAACATAAATAATGTAATAATCCAATATGCAACCCACAATCATATGTTAAAGTGTGTGTGTGTAAATTAAGGTTTAAGAATACATGTTAAATAAGTATATGAGCAGAATTAAGTGGTAACAATACGAGAGTTTGTAAATCTGAATATTTCAGGAAGTATTATAATAGACCTTGTTAAGAATGGTTACTAAGATACGTCTCAAGAGTCACTTTAACAAAAGAGCTCCTTTACTCTGCCATCCTAGTAACAACAATTATGCACATGCTTTATGAATTTTTTTTTTATCAACTACTATCCTCTCCCCCCAACCAAAACGAGACATTGTCCTCAATGTTCTAAGGTAGAAAGATAGAGTATAGAAGATATCACCTGAAATAACGAACACTGACAAAACCTGAAACACACTAAAACAAAAATAAGAAATAACAAAACACAATAATAAAACCAAAAGACACAAGTTTTTATAAACAAAAAAATTCCAAATCGCAGTTGTGATTGTGGCTCACATCTTCCCTTGGTTTTACGTCCAAGAACAGCTTAAACGCCCTCAATGGGTCGAGGATAGGCTTCCCATCCAGTTTTCTTAAAAACTGGCAAACATGGTCTTTTTTAGTCAGATTCTCAAGACTATACCAAGTATGTTCTTTATGAAAATAGGTTTATAAGTCATGAATTACACGATGCTTATCTCGACTATGATGAGATTTAAGAGTCAATAGAAGATTATCTAAAGACTCTCTGTGTTTTGAAATAAATCCCACCTTTTGACAATTTTCACAGTTTTTGCGGAATGCATCTGACTTCTTGAATATGATGGGCCAGTAAAATTCACTTTGTAAGATTTCTACAATCCTCTTTTTTGATGAGAAATGATCCCCACATGCCTTAGAGTAACAAAATTTAATGAAATTACTTACCTCATTGTCGAGAATGCATTTTTGAAATATTTGATCAGGACAATAATTGAATAAGTAAGGGTCATCCCAATAAAAATTTTGCTCGTTGCTCAAAAATTTTCTTTTGTCTTCAATACTCCAATGAGTTGGCAAAAATCCTGAAGCAAGAAAATTGATATTTTTAGCAAACCAAGGCATTGAACTAAGAGAAAGTAGAGATTCATTAGGAAAAGAATAATTGATTGGTGTAATGTCGGGTGTCGAATCTGTGGTCACTTTTGATAAAAGATCCGCATCAACATTTTCGGTGCCTTTTTCATCCTCGATTTCTTCTTGATTGGTCATGGCATGAGAAAATGAAAGTGCTGGCGAAGAATCAGTCGTTTCTTTGCAATTTTCATATTCAACCCCTTCCTTACCCTTAGAGGTTGACTCATCATCTTTCTCACAAGGTTCAAGAATTGGTTTTTGAATAACCTTACCACTACACAAAGTGATGACTGATTTGACTTGATCCATGTGTTGACTTCCATAACTACTTGCATTTGCATTGTATTGCTCCTTGAGATTTTGCTGTGGTTCAGATGGAAACTTACCTTGCTCTTGAAAATTAAGAGCAGATGTGAATTTTGCAAGAGTATCTTTAAAATCTGTTATGCTTTGAGCAAGTTGATTGTTGATTATCTCTTGCTTTTCAATGAATGCATACAAAGTTTCCTCAAAATTACTTCTAAGAGGTGGAGCATAAGAAGGTGCATATCCATAAGAATTTTGGAAATTATGGTGTGCTTGAAACTGTGGTGGTGAAGTTTGTGCATTGTCACTCTTCCAACTGAAATTTAGGTGATTTCTCCAACCAGGATTGTATGTTTGTGAATATGGGTTGTGATTGGACGTTTCGAAACTGTTTAAAGCATGGGCTTGTCCATGGAGACATTCCTTAAAAGAAGGCAAGGTTGGATAATCGTTGGTTGAGTGTTCATTTGTTTCACAGATTTGACACACAATGTTTTCAACAGATTTTAATTGACCACTCTTTTTCAATTCTAATGCCTCGACTTTTCTAGCTAAAGATGCAAACTTGGCTTGAAGGTCATGATCTTCCCTAAGGTTGTACATACCTCCACTAGATGTATGAGGTTGAGTTTTACTTGGTGCCTCATATGTACCCGTAGTGTCCCAATTTTGAGCATTTTCAGCTAACAAGTCCAAGTACTCCATTGCTTCATCAGGGTCTTTATCTTCAAAAGTTCCATTGCACATCAATTCAACCATTTGCCTATCTTTAGGTGTTAACCCTTCATAGAAATGTGAAACCAATCTCCATGTTTCAAAACCATGATGGGGGCAAGTATTAAGCAAGTCTCGATACCTATCCCAACATTGGTAAAATGTTTCTCCTGGTTTTTGAGTGAAAGTGGTGATTTGTCTCTTGAAAGAGTTTGTTCTATGAGATGGGAAAAACTTCTTTAAAAACTGTTGTTGCATTTCATCCCAAGCACGAATGGATCCTGGTCTCAAATTTTGTAGCCATGTTTTAGCTTTATCTTTTAATGAAAAAGGAAAAAGCTTTAATCTGATGGTGTTCATGCTACAATTTAAGTTATTATATGTGTTGCACACCTCCTTAAATTCCCTTAAATGCAAGTATGGATTTTCTAAATCTAAGCCATGAAAAGAAGGTAAAAGTTGAATAATACCTGGTTTAAAATTAAAATGAGATGCATCGGGAGGAAAAACTATGCATGATGGTGCACTTGTTCTTGCGGGATTCATGTGGTCTCTAAGTGTTCTAGCACGGTTATTCTCATTATTTTCATTATGAAGTGATTGATTATCTTTTTCGGCCATATTTTCTGAAAA
>NW_011501090.1:59779-60430 GCF_000495115.2 Populus euphratica | reverse complement strand
TTGGATACATCGATGCTGAAAATAAAGTATACAAGTTAAAGAAAGCCCTCTATGGTTTAAAGCAAGCTTCGCGTGCTTGGAATACCAAAATTGATGGTTATTTTCAAGATAATGGATTTGAAAAATGTCCATATGAACACACAATTTATGTGAAGAAAGAAGCAGATGGCAGCATATTATTTGTGTGCCTATATGTTGATGACTTGATCTTTACTAGCAACAATACTATCATGTTCGAAGACTTCAAGAAAAGCATGGTACAGGAGTTTGAAATGACAGACATTGGTCTGATGGCACATTTTCTTGGCTTAGAAGTGGTGTAGAAAGAAGAAGGGATTTTTGTATCCCAAAGTGATTATGCCAAAGATATTCTTGAAAGGTTCGAGATGAAAAGTTGCAATCCGATATCAACTCCAATTGAGAATGGACTGGAATTGAGGAAACATAAAGTTGGAAATGTTGATCCAACTTACTTTAAAAGCTTGGTAGGAAGCTTAAGGTACTTGACATGTACCAGACCAGATATACTCTACGGAGTCGGACTGATCAGTAGATATATGGAGAAGCCAGACCAGTCTCATTTGAATGCAGCCAAGAGAATTCTTCGCTACAACAAAGGCACAATAAATGAAGGTCTGTTTTATACCTCAA
>NW_011501090.1:55155-57976 GCF_000495115.2 Populus euphratica | reverse complement strand
TTCGCTGCCACTGCCCTTCTAGTCGCCAACAGAACACTATCAACAACAAAAGGAGAAGATAAAACAGGGGCAGAGGAGAAAGAGAGGAGAGAAACCAACGCCGAAATAGCAGGGGGGAGGAAGAGCCACCACGACAACACCACCGCCAAACCGGCCACCAGCATCACTGTCACCGCCAAACCAGCCACTAGCATCACTGTCAGCTTCTCAATCCCAGGTAAGTGACGATGCACAATATTAATTAACTAGTTACTGTTTAATTTTTGGGCAAATTGTGGCCCAGTTTCCTTTTGGGTCGGGCTTGGCCCATTCAAAAAATTTTCTTTAAAGAATTATTTCAAAGAATCTATGATTTTTTTGCAATTTTGTTACTGCATTTTGATCAATATCGGTTTGTATTTTTATACTATAAAGATACAGATCCGGTATTAAAATACCCGATTTTCATTAAGTCATAAAAAAAAATATAAAAATAAAAATGTTTTGTTTTCATGCATACGGCCTAGTCTCTCCAATATATATATATATGTATCATCACATCATATTTTCATAGAACAAAGAAAATTTCAAAAAATATATGTATTAGCATGCATTTAGGCTTTAATAACCAGTTTATTCAAGCCATGAGAACTAGGCCAATTTTTCAAAAATTCCAAAAAAATTATTTTGTTTTCTTTTAATATCTGGGGTTACGATCTTATACGTAAGACGTATTCCAGAAATTAAATTCTTATGTTTAGTTCAGAGTTACCCGATAAGATAAGGATCTTCTTACCGAAGAGGACTTTTCTTAAATCATACCAATAACTAGGAAACACGAAGAAAAAAAAACCTTAGATTTTATCAGACAATAAAACAATGCAGTTACTTTAGGTAGGGCGTATTTGGGGTGCTAATACCTTCCCTTTATGCAACTAGTCCTCATACCCAATCTCTAAGACCAGTTAAGGTTCCTAGTGACCAAAATACTAGGTGGCGACTCTCAATCTATTTCCCACCAATAAAAGACAATATTTTCTTATCCCTCTATATTTGCCAGATAGATGCTATACATTTTCTGATAAAGTGGAAAACTCATCGCGATGCCGAACATGTGCGACACTAAGCAACAAACACTTGGCGCTATGGCTGGTCGAGGTCTCAACATGTAGACACTTAAAACAAGGTATGACTACCCTTAAGTGCTATGGGTGGACCCGCATGCTTGGGTGCAGCCCCAAGGCGTTTGGCGCTTGATTATTTGTTATAATAATATTTATAACACAAAGAATTATATTAACAAACTCAAGAATATTTATAACACAAATTATAATATTTTTATATTAATAATAAGAATTATAATTAAAATAATATATTGATGACATGACTAAAAGATTGATGTTTTCTCCCAACTATAAGAGTGTCGAGGTAATAAATAACCTGGTAAGATCAGGGTCGAACCACAAGGAGGTTAACTATATAAACTATAAATAATGAAATAGATAATAACAAAAAAGGAATTAAAGAGAGCTTTGAGATGAGATATTGATATAAGGATTTAAACAAATATAAAATAATTATCAAGGTTAGAGGATCCACTAATAGTATTTTAAATAAGTATAATATAAATTCTTTTTATTATTCAATTGAAAACCACACACAAAGGAGGTTCCAATCAAATATAATTTATTAACATGATTATATTAATTATCTTATTTGAGTAATGTGAATACTTGTAAATGTTGTTAGGTATTCATAGTAATAACTTATGTTAATAATAAATCTAGTTCCTTTCATAGCACACATGTCAGTTATACCATACAGTTGAGCTATGAAAGTGTCAAGTATTTGTCGCAAGGTATTAACCATAGATAAGAAATACAAAACAAGTTAGTATCAAACATTAAAGTCCATGTTAAGTTTATACTATACTAATTCTTACACCATTAGTGTAACTTTTTCACCTTGATATAATAAACTTAGTTGAACATTATGAGTAAGAGAAACATAGATAAACAAGAGGAGAACATGATTATATAAGTATAATAAAGGAAATGAAAGGCATAAACAAGACATTAATGAAAGCAAAACTTTAGCATTATAAGAATATAAAGAGAGAGAGCAAGAGCATGATCTTGATCTGAAAACCTAGATGCCTAAATACATGGCAAATGCCTTCTTTTATACGCTAAAATTTAGAACTATTGATTTGATGACTAATTATTGAGTGAGTGGCCACATCTTGACTTGGTGGCAATCCTTATCTTATTGTCTGGATAAAAAATCATCACTAACATCAGAATTTGAATAGATAGTCATATGAAAGTTCTGAGAAATTATCTCAGCTTTGCAACAAAACAAGAATCGGCGTATTTGGACTTTTAAAACTCAAGATATGGGTTGAACATTGAACAATGTCTAGACTGCATGATAGATTCCAACTTCTCCGTTGTTGCTACAATTTGAATTTGAAAATGATTCTTTTGAATCTTAGACTCCTATGAAAATTTTAGGCCTGTGTCTTAGCTTTTTATCCATATATAGCAGACCTAAATCCAAGTTCTACAACTCTAGTTATGATCCAATAATCGAATCATGTTCCAATTTGAATTCAACCAACATATCTTCTCAATTTCAGTAGTTAAACGCATCAATCAATCCTTTGATTTATGTAATAGACCTGCATTTAAAATGAATATTTATCATAAATTAGAGGTATCTTATATTATCAAACTTGTTATTATAAAACATGCTCTAGTTAAGGAGTTATTGATACTTCAAGTGCAAAATGATAATATAAAACCTTGATAAAAATACACTTTTAAGTACTAATCACACCCCC
>NW_011501090.1:52594-55098 GCF_000495115.2 Populus euphratica | reverse complement strand
GTTCCACAAAGCAACTCATTCATCATTCAACTTCCATTAATCTATCCAAATAAAAAAAACTCCTATTAAATTTATATATTTGCTTCATGCTGCTTAAACAAGATATTAATAAACCTTTTTTTTGTGCTTAATATATCTACACATAGTTATGGGGCTTTACTTGGAAGAAAACAAAATTTTTGTTTTAATGTTTAAGGTTAACTTGGGTTAGGATTATTTTTTAAAAAAATAGATATACATATAACTTAGAACACAATGCATCTTTAACCCATGTAACGAGCTTTAGGCTAGTGACTCCAAGACTAGTTGGTTTTAGGACATTAGGTGTTGAGACACTCCTTCATGCTTAGTAACTTGGGTTATAGATACTGATACATAGTGCAATGTTTGATTCCCTTAAACTTTTCTCGTTAACCCATGTAACAAGCACTGGGCTAATAGCTCTCAAATCAGTTGACTTTAGGGTATTAGGTATTAAAACACCCATTCAGGCTTAATTGTTTAGGTTAGGGAGGTTACAAAACCAAACTTATCTATGTTTTTATTATCATCAATATTATCAATTTGTTTTTATATTTTTTTTTTGTAAATTATATATTATCTCTTTCCCTTAGTTGCTACCTTTACCAAAAAAACATAAATAATATAATAATCCAATATGCAACTCACAATCATATGTTAAAGTGTGTGTGTGAAAATGAAGGTTTATGAATACTTGTTAGTTAGGTATATGAGCATAATCAATTGATAATAATGTGAGAGTTTGTAAACCTGAATATTCTAAGAAGTATTCTGATAGACCTTGTTAAGAATATTTACTAAAATGTATCTCAAGAGTCACTAAAATTCCTCCTTGCTCTGTCATCCTAATAACAGTTTTGTCAAATGGTTTTAATAATAGCAAAACACAATTGGTAAGTTAGTTTTTTTTTTTTAACATCAACAACTACTCTTTCCCCCTAACCAAAATAAGATATTGTCCTCAATGTCCTAATATAGAAAGATAGAGTATAGAAGACATTACATGAAACAGCGAACACTAACAAACCTGAAACACACTTAAACAAATATAAGGAATAATAAAACAAAATAATATGCTATTTCACAAACGAAGGCTCAAATCCAATCTAACCTTTTTATGGCTTTCCATATTTGGCAATATATACGACTCATTGAGGGATCAATTATAAGGATGAAAGATTGTAGATGGTCAATCAATTGTTCAGCAATAGCAGCAGAGATTATGATTTGTTGTGCCAAAGATGTTAGAAATTTCTGTTCCATAGCATGATCAAGAAAAGATGACAAATTATCATAAAAACCATTAAAATTTAACAAACTTATGTGTTTTTGGTGAATGTGCAGTTGGGCCCAAGAGGAAAAATAAAAGATCTCTTCTAAGGTGCCCAAACCACCTAGTAAGGCAATGAAAGCATCCACATGATTAAACATTGTATTCATTCGATCAGACATTATGGAGACTTGTAATTCCTCTCATATTGTTTTTCCAATTATGTGTCTTTTTGCTAAAGCTTTGGCAATGACCCCTAAAACATAATTGCCTCCTAAAAATACAGCTATTGACACCCCCCATTAACCCAAGGTTGCCTCCCCCACATACTAAATGAATCTTTCTCTCAGCTAGTACCTAACTAAAATCATTTGCTGATTCTAAAAACTCTTTTTCTCTCCTAGGACTAGATCCACCGAAAACACAAATATTTTTTATTTGATGACTTGAGAAACCTAGCATTTCTACACACTTCTATATTTGTTGAATGTATGGACTAAGTAGAAATGAAGGGAAGGAAGAGAAGATTTTATAGATGAGAAATTAAAAATGCAATCATGCCACCTTTATGTAGGCCAACTAGAGTCTCACTCTCTCTCTCTCTTTATATATATATATATTTATTTATTTATTTGAAAAGGCATGTATATGTACAAGTATTTATGATTATGGCTCACATCTTCCCTTTGTTTTAAGTCCAATAATGGCTTAAACGCTCTATATGGGTCGAGGATAAGTTTCCTATCCAATTTTCTTAAAAACTAACAAACATGGTCTTTTTTAGTCAGATTCCCAAGACTATCTAAAGACCCCTTACTTAGGTCATCCTTAATGAATTGTATTTTATCTTCATGGTTTATAAATATCATTCCTAAATAATGACATTTTGCATTACAAGTCCATCTAGCACATCTATGATAGACTTTCAATTGTTTTGCATAACGTGTCTTTACAAAAGTGCTTCTATATATTCCAAGCATGTATGAAATGAAAGAATTGGAAGACTCACCTGATAATCAGATCTTTGCTTCAATTACCCAGCAAATATCTTAAGGAATTTCATGGTTCATTAACAACTTTAATCTTACACACCTAACTCAGTAAATTTTTGTAATCGTATTTTGAGGCAAAGCGGGAAAGTAGGTTTTCAATTTTTCAAAAGTGGTGTCCATTTTTAAGATGAGAAGTGGAAAAGAGATGCAAAGAAAAGAGA
>NW_011501090.1:51435-52505 GCF_000495115.2 Populus euphratica | reverse complement strand
TACCGTTATCCGCCATGTTTGTTCAGGGTGAGAGAGAGTAGCAAAACAAAAGTCACACCAAAAAGAAACATAAAAATAATGTGAGAAAAAGAATCAATCTTTATATAGAGGATCACCTAATATAATAGAGTCATTTTCAACTGAAAAATTGTCAAAGTAAACTTTCAAATGATGTCTAATTACATTGAAAACATTATCATTCTTTGCATTCTCGATATCATAGGCCCCATATGGATACACATGTGGATTCCAAATCGACTTAAAATATTTTCTTTCAAAAACTTTATCACTGTTTTGTGATCATTGTTTCGACTTGGAATTGCCTCGATCCATTTTGAAACATAATTTATTGCGAGTAATATGTATAAGAAACCAAATGATGGAGGAAATGGACCCATCAAATCTATACCCCAAAAGTCAAAGATCTCAATGACAAGAATAGGATTTAAAGGCATCATGTGACGTTTTGAAATAGATCCTAACTTTTGACAATTTTCACAAGTCTTGCACAATATATGCGAGTCCTTCAACATGGTGGGCCAATAAAATACACTTTGTAAGATTTTTGCAGTTGTCTTTCATGATGAGAAATGACCCCCACATGCCTTAGAATGACAAAATTTAATGCCACTACTTATCTCATTATTAGGAATGCATCTTCGAAATATTTGATCAGGACAATATTTGAATAAATAAGGATCATCCCAATAAAAGTTCTTCACTTCGTTCAAAAACTTTCTTTTATCTTGGGTATTCCAATGAGCTGGCAATTGTTCTGAAACAAGAAAATTGACAATATTAGCAAACCAAGGCATTGTAGAGATAGAAAGTAAAGATCCATCAGGAAAGTAGTCATCAATTGGTATGATGTTGAATCTCGAATCTGTTGTCAATCTTGACACATGATCTGCAATAATATTTTTGGTGCTTTTCTTATTTTTTTTATTATGATATCAAATTATTTAAGTAACAGAATCCATCATACTAGTCTAGCCTTAGAATTTTTTTTTGAAAAAAAGATATTTCAAAGCTGCATGATCACTAAAAACGATAATAGGTAAGCCAACATG
>NW_011501090.1:42792-51281 GCF_000495115.2 Populus euphratica | reverse complement strand
GACATAATCACTAGCATCACACATTATTTCAAAAGGTAATGACCAATCAGGAGGTTGAATAACTGGAGCAGAAGTAAGCAAACTTTTAAGTTTAACAAAGGCTTTTCATATTGTTCAATCCATTCAAAAACATTTTCCTTTGTTATAGGGTTACATTAATGGTTTAGATATTACACTAAAATCTTTGATGAACCTTCTGTAAAACTAGCATGTCCTAAGAATGATCTAGCATCTTTAGTAGATTTTGGTGTTGGCAAGTTTGCAATTAACTCGATTTTAGATTTGTCAACCTCAATTCCTTTCGATGAAACAATGTGACCAAGTATAGTGTCGTTTGTTACCTTAAAATGACATTTTCTCATTTCAGTACAAGATTCTTCTCTTTACACCTTCTCATTTCAGTACAAGATTCTACTCTTTACACCTACTCAAAACTTTTTCTAAGTTAGTCAAACAGTCATCAAATGAATTGCCAAAAACAAAAAAATCATCCATAAAAATTTCAAGAAAACATTTAACCATATCACTAAATATATTGAGCGTGCATTTTTGAAATATGGCTGGTGCATTACATAATACAAAAGGCATTCTTTGATATGCAGAAGTACCAAACAGACATGTGAACGTGGTTTTCTCTTGATCTTCAAATGCAATTTCAATTTGACTGTAACCTAAATAGCCACCAAGGAAACAATAAAATTCATGATTTGCAACTTTTTTTAGGATTTGATCCATGAAAGGTGAAGTGAAATGATATTTTCTAGTTATTGAATTAAGTTTCCTATAGTCAATAAACATGCGTCAACTAGTAATAGTACTAGTTGGAATTAAATAATTTTTCTCATTTTTTTTATCATAGTGACTCCAGATTTCTTGGGTACGACTTGGGTAAGACTTACCTATTTAATATTAGACATATGATAAATAATTTCATTATCTAGAAGCTTAATGATTTTATTTTTCAATACTTCTTTCATATTAGGATTAAGCCTTCATTGCATTTCTCTAGAGGGTTTAGCATTTTCCTCTAAATAAATTTTATGTGCGCAAATCAAAGGACCAATCCCTTTTATATTAGCTATGATCCATCCTAATGCATTTTTGTGTAGTTTTAGAGTTTGTAATAACTTACCTTCTTGATGTGCATTGAGTTTGGAAGAGATTATTATCGGAAAAGTTTCATTTTCTCCTAAAAATGAATATTTGAGATTGAATGGTAATGGCTTCAAATTAGGTTTTGGTGGTTGAATACTTGAAGGTATAGACTCAATTGATCGTGGTGGCAATTCTTCAATTTATGGTCACTAATTACTTGCCTTTGATTCTTCCTAAAAAGAGACCATTTGCAAATCGTCGGATTCATCAATCTCAATTTTAATGGATGTGGTTTAAAATTGATCATGAACTAATTTTTCCATAAAATCCACTTCCAACCATCATCATCTCTAGGTTGCTTGTAAATGTTAAAAATATTCATCTCTAATGTCGTGTTTCCAAATGATAGCTTAGCCGAAGCTAATCTTATAAATACACTAGACTTTATTTAAATTTAACACGATATTTATTATAATTCCATTCATCAGAAGAATTTTAAATTGTAAAAGTACAAATAGAAGGGAAAATCACACACTTGCTCCGCCTATCTCATGACCTCCCCTAATAGAAGATCTAATCCTGGTTATTTCTTCTGAATCACAAGGAAAGTTTTGGTTATGATTCCTTCAAGCCAATATTATAGAGAATTCATATTCATTCATTACTCATATGTTACTTTTTATGCTTGTTCATTTCCTCATAATAACAAATATACATATATTAGGTACATTTTCAAAGTTAGTATCTCAATGTGCAACTGTTTGTATAACTTAATTCTTTTATATTCTTACATATAATATTCATGTGAAAGTCTACTGTTACTATTTAACTTTGAACTATTATTGTCCAATTGTTACTATCTAGACATTGAACTATTATTATCCAACTGTTACTGTCCAACCATTGTTGTTTGAACTATTATTGTCCAATGGTTACTGTTTGAACTATTACTATCCAACCGTTGCTCTCTGAACACTCATTAGATTTTTAACTATATCTAGAGTTCTAGAACTCCATTTTAAGTAAGATTGACCTCGTTGGAAAGCTACGACATGAGGCTACAAGTTCTCTAAGGAAGGAGAACCTTGTTCTGCCTCCAAGATAGTCAAAATTGCTCATCAACCCATTAGTCCTACAGCCCTACAGAATCAGTCACAACTTAGTCTCGGTTAGTAACCCATAACTGGAGTTCTATATCTCTAAATTGAGCAAGACCAATTTCCTTGGTTAGCTAACATCGAAATCTATAATTTCTATATAGGAACCCAATCCTAATTCCCTCATCCTCCTACCTGAAAACTCATTGAAATTCAAGAGACAA
This sequence comes from Populus euphratica, assembly GCF_000495115.2. Classification (NCBI taxonomy): domain Eukaryota; kingdom Viridiplantae; phylum Streptophyta; class Magnoliopsida; order Malpighiales; family Salicaceae; genus Populus; species Populus euphratica. The sequence goes on along the minus strand of NW_011501090.1, from coordinate 48,865 downwards.
GTTTATCCAGATTTATCTTCCTCTTCCCTTCACACAATACTTTCATAAACTACATACCACACATGAATTAACTTAATTTTAATAATAAGGACTTTTTCCCAATTCATGTCTAAGAACCCTAACCTATAATTTAATATCAAGAATCAATTCATTATTGAATTTGAAATGAATTTTTAAGATCATGTTTAGAACTCCTTACTCAATACGAATTAAGATTTGATCTTCAACTAGTTGAAGATTTTCAAATCCCTCCTTTCTTTTCTTCTTATTCAATTTCTTGTTAATCCCTTGCTCACAAGTGTCTATCCCATCTATAAATCTTAATCTTGGATAGGTTCTTGAAATTTTAGTGTTTTTCTCTTGAGTGTTCAAGAATTGGTATGAAACTCCCTATTTTCTCTCCTTATGGTTCCTGTAGATTTTTGATGAAAAGAGAGTATTTATACACTATAATTTCCCTTATTGCATTTAGGCCCCAATTCCTTTATGTGTATTATTCTCTTTAATTAAATCCAACCCTCAACATTATCGGGTTTATTATAATGTCTCGAATTATTTTTTGTAGAAATTATATTCAAATTTTTTTGAATTCCTATCTTTTATTCAACCATATGCATGAATTTCTTCATTTTAATTTCTCATGTAGTTAGTTTTCAATTTAAACAACCTTTATTTATATTTTTTTGGGGTTTACAAAAATCCTTCATAAAAGGTTGTTTAAACAAACAAAGCCTTAAGTACTTAACGTAAAACAAAACCAAACGGGTCGACCTAAAGACGCTAGTTTAACCATGAACTGAACCAAAAAACAAGGTTTGACAAAATCCTTTCAAATGACAAACACATGAGAACTACCACCTTATGTCATTTTATGGTAACAAACGGCATTGTACTTGGTCACATTTTATGCTTAGCATAATATTAAAAAGAAAATAAAAACAAAGTAGATAAGTTTGGTTTCGTAGCCTCCTTGACTTAAGCAAATAAGCCCGAAGGGGTGTTTGAACACCTAGTACCCTAAAGTCAACTGACTTGGGAGTTATTGGCCCAGTGCTTGTTACATGGGTTGAGGAGAAAGCTTAAGGGAATCAAACACTGCACTATCTACATATCAGTATTTGCAACCCGAGTTACTAAGCTCGTAGGGGTGTCTCAACACCTGATGCCCTAAGACCAACTGGTCTGGGAGTCATTAGCCGAAAGCTCGTTACATGGGTTCAGGATACATTGTGCTATAAATTCTTGCTTTCAAAAAAAAAGAAAAAGAAAAAGATAACAATCCCAACCCAAGGAAGTTAACTTTAAACATTAGAACAAAAATTTTGTTTTCTTCCATGAAAAGCTCCATAGCTATGTTTTGATTTATTGAGCACCGAAAGAAGGTTTACTAATATCTTGTTTAAGAGGTATTAAGCAGATATATAAATTTAATGAGAGTTTGTTTATCTGGATAGATTAATAGAAGTTAAATGATGAATGCCTTGCTTTGTGGTATTTGCAAATTATTTTTCTATTTTAATGCTTTGATTACTAGGGACTAGTAATAAGCTGGTTGGGGGGTGTGATTAGTACTTAAAAGTGCATTCTCATTAAGGATTTATGTCATCATATTGCACCTAAAGTATCATTAAATTCCCTAACAAAAGCATGTTTTATATTAGCAAGTCTAAAAATATAATATACCTTTAATTCATGGTAAATGTTCATCCTAAATGCAGGTCTATCACATAAATAAAAGGATTGATTGATGAGTTTAAGGATTGAAATTGAAAGGATAAAAAGAAGGCCAAACTTAGCAAAGTGTTGCTGGTGCATTCCAAACTCGAACACCGTTCAGTAATTTGATCATATCTGGAGCTGTAGATATCAGATTTAGGTCCATTTTATATCGATGGAAAGGTAAGACATAGACCTACAACTTTCATATGAAGTCAAAGACTCAGTTCTGCCGTTTTCAAGCCCAAATCTTAGCAACAACGAAGACGTCGGAAGCTGTCCTGCAGCTCAAGCACTATTCGGTTTTTGGCTCATATCTTGAGTTCTAGAAGTCCAAATGAGCTCTGGTTTTTTTTTATGGAAAGCTGAGACAATTGCCCACAGATTCCACAATTCAGTTGGCTATAATTCTGATGTGAGCAATGACGTTTTGGCCAGCCAACAATATCAAAAATCAGCCCACAATATCAAAAAACCAGCAGCCATTAATGTCAAAAACCAGCCACCAAATCAATGGATGCCCACCAATTCTTCAATCAATCAATAGTTCTGAAACTTAGCCTATAAAAGGAGGCATTGTCCATGTATTTAGTCATATTAATTTTCAGATCAAAGTTATCTTCTTGCTTTCTCTCTACATCTTTGTAATGTTCAAGTTTTCTTTTATGCTATAGTAATCTCTTGTTTATGCTCTTTCATTTCCTTTCCTATACTTAGTTAGCTTATATTATGTTTATGTTCTTATATTGTTTATTTGTGTTTTTCTCCTTCTTAATGTTTAGCTAAGTTAATTATGTCAAGGTGAAAAGGTTTCTCTAATGGTGTTAGAATAGGTATAATATAAACTCAACATGAGCTTTAAATGTTTATATCCAAGAAAGATTGTTATTAACATGTTTTATCTTTTTATCTTACTAATTCTTAATACCTTGCTTATTAAATGTTTAATTTAGATTTGTGTTGTATAATATTTGGTACATCAAATGCTTGATCTTTCATAGTTTTCGGCCGAAATCGTTATTATGATAGAAACTTGATTTGTTGTTAACATAAACTAGCAACATGAATGCTTGATGATATTTATAAGTATGGTATTACTTATATAAGATAATTAATATGATCATGTTAGTAATTTATAATGAGCTAATAACGAGAAATCATCCGATTAGAACCTCCTTTGTGTGTGGTTTCTAGTTGAGTAATAAAAAGAGTTTATATTATATTTATTTGAAATACCATTAGTGAATCCTATAACCTTGACATATGTTTTGTTATTGTTTAATCCTTACATCAATATCACATCCCAAAACTTTCTTCAACTCTTTTTCTTTTATTATTTTCTTCAACTCTTTTTCTGTTATTATTCTCTTCAACTCTTTTTCTTTATTTGTAATTTATATAATTCACCTCCCTGTGGTTCGACCCCGGTCTTGCCGGGTTATTTTACTTTGACACTCCTGCACTTGGGATAAGACATCAACTCTTTGATCGTGTCACATACATCTTCAAACTTCAAAATAAGAGAAGAAATTTCAGTCAACACTATTTAACATTGTGTTTCCCTTGTATATTTAGTTATTCTTAGACCCTAAACAGTCAATGTGTGCGACCACATTGTGTTAGAGAAGAAACTTTCTTTTCTATATTCTGATTGGCTAGGATGCCTGATTATTCTTTGCTTGGATGTCCGGGTACTCTGATATTACACGTGAACAACTGTTATTCTGCATAGCTTATAATCGATTAATAATTGTTGCACCATTGCTGTTCCACTTTAGATATTCATTTGTTTTTCTTCTCTTTTAGACGCAAGGAATGAGGCCAGGTGTGGTTCCTTACAAAAGCGTACTTTCTGCTTTGAGGCGGATTAAACAAGAGGAAGGCATGCTAGGCTTGTACAGGTCTGGTGTAAACTCTTAATTTTGACCCAGCTTTCTTGATTAAGCTTTTTATTGCTGAAGGAATCAATGTGAAAGTACATTTCTGTAATATTTAAGCCCCTTTATGTTTGTAATGTTTTGCAAGCATTTGTGCTATTGTTTTAAGATGATTAGAAAATCTTCTTCTCATGATTTGGTTTCATAATGCTGCATTCTTTGTTTGAAACAGTGGGATTTTGCCTTCTTTGGCTGGGATAAGTCATGTTGCAATTCAATTTCCAGTTGAAAAATAAACTCAGACAAAGGTTTAAACTGAAACAAAATCAAAGTTGAAAATTGACACAAAACATAAAAACATTTGTAGAAAAATAGATCAAACACTCAAATCATGAAGAACACGAAGAACATTCATTAACAAACCTAGAAACACAAATCTCAATCCAGTCAAGTTTTCATGCAATCAAGGGTGTCATACCCTCGCGAGAGCTCCGCATCGCGGCGACCTTTCTTGGAGCGAGGAATTGATATCGGGGTCTTTGTTTTATAAAAAAGGGAGTCGTCAGTTAGTATTATGGTCATTAGAAAACCTAACTAATCTTTCAGAGATTCTAAGGCAAAGGACTGATTGCTTAAAGGGAAGGTTTTAGCACCCCTAATACGCCCTACCTAAGGTAAGTTGCTTGGTGTTTGGTTTGCCTATAATTGCTATGGTGTTGATATTCTCTACTCCCATCAGTTTCCTAGTGTTGTAACCCATTTTTGGCCCTGCACGAACATAAAATAAATAATTAAAAAAAGCTAAATAGTGTCATTTTGACACTATTCCTCTTCCCGTATGCTGCCAGAGCCCCACATCCCCATAAAACAAGAAACAATGACTGTATGCTGCTCCCAAAACTTAAAGCCCCACGCCCCTTGCTCCCCATGCACAGTGAGGCCTTCCCCGCTCCCCCCTTCGCCTATAAATACTACCCTTAGCAGTTGCAACAGGGAGGTTTTAGGAGAGGAGGAAAAGCTTTTGGAAAATTGAATGAGGGAGAGAAGTATGAACGAGAGAAGTTTGAAAGAGAGAACATAGAGAAGGGAAGGAAAAGATTTCTGAAACAGAGTGAGGGAAATACAAACGTAGCAGCACTGCCCACGCCATCATCATCCTTCCAGCTCATCCTCTCCCCATCCCAGCACTGCACGACAAAAAGGAAAAAAATACAATGAGATAGTGAGGGGACAATCGAGAGGAGAGACCATCATACACAAAGGAGGACGAACAGCTGCGAGAAGGAAACACCCGAGATCAAGAGGAGAAGAACTGAACAGAAGCAAAGGAGGAAGGAAAATAGAGGCAAACGCATCTGCAGAAAGGAGAAGAAATACTGCAGAAAATAGTTGCTGACATTTGAGCTTCCAGCCACTGCCACCATTAGAACCACTTGGAGACCTCGTCGGCTACTTCTCCACCACCTCCAGCATCACTGGGAGTGTCTGCCATCGTCGTCTACATCATTTCTGCCACCAGGTTTGTCCACCCCCTCTCGTCGTTGTGCTTGCACCATTTCCTCGCATTTTACTCTTCAAGTGAAACATAATTCACTTGAACAGTGAAATGCTATTTCACTATTCACATGAATTATAATTCATGTGAACAGTGAATGCTAATGTTACTATTTACATGAATTATATTTCATGTGAATAGAGAATTTTGCCAAAAAAAATAAAATAATAAAATAAACATTCTTCAAAAATTATTTCAAAGAATCTATGATTTTCTGCAAGTTTTGTTATTGCATTCTGATCAATATCGGTTTGTATTTTTATACTGTAAAGATACAAATCCGGTATTAAAATATTTGATTTTCATCAAGTCATCAAAAAACAAATAAAAATATATAAAAATAAAAATGTTTTGTTTTCATGCATACAGCCTAGTCTCTCCAATATATAGATATATATAAATCATCACATCATATTTTCGTACAACAAAGAAAATTTCAAAAAATATATGTATTAGCATGCATTTTGGCTTTAATAACCAGTTTATTCAAGCCATGAGAACTAGGTCAATATTTCAAAAATTAAAAAAAAAAATTATTTTGTTTTCTTTTAATATTTGGGGTTACGATCTTATACGTAAGACATATTCTGGATATTAAATTCTTTTGTTAACGTCAGAATTACCTAATAAGATAAGGATCTCCTTACTGAGGAGGGCTTTTCTTAAACCATACCAACAATTAGAAAACACGACAAAACCTTAGATTTTATCAGACAATAAAAGAATGCAGCTTACTTTAGGTAGGGTGTATTTGGGGTGCGAATACCTTCCCTTTACGTAATCAGTCCCCGTACCCGATCTCTGAGACTAGTTAGGGTTCCTAGTGACCAAAAACCTAGGTGGCGACTCCCATTTTATTTTCCACCAGCAAAAGACTAGATTTTCTTGTCCCCCTATATTTGCCAGATAGATATTATACATCATT
>NW_011501090.1:36185-42761 GCF_000495115.2 Populus euphratica | reverse complement strand
GTGGAAAACCCGCCGCGACGCCGCACACGTGCGACAGAATGGTGACTCCACTGGGGACCTTGTGGACTAAGCTTTGTTTTTGTCTAATTTGTTTTTTATTTTCTTGTGTTTATTGTTAATATGTCTTTCCTTTTTGTTATCTGCTTATATGCTTTAAAAGTTTTTTACATATTGTTCATGCATTGTATAGAACTGTTTCATGCACTATATAGAAATATCTCATGCATCACATACTTTGATTTTAAGAAGCACACACAAGCTTTAAGCTAGGTGGGGGATTAGCGATTTGCCCTATGACTATTGGTCAGGGTTCAGATGCGTGAAACACCCAACTCATATCTGAGTGCCTCCTTGGTAATGGTGGGCTTACGTGCCTTAACTGTTCCTTGCAACGCCCATATACTGTCTTTACGAAGAACGTCACTAGGCAGATATGAGACCCCTTCAAGACCAGATAGAAAACCTACCAAGTCTCACTTAATAAATAGAGCTTGTCCTTAGGATACGTATCTTACTTTCATTTGCATCATGATTAATAATTCATCAATCCTAGTTCTGAGTTAAGATCATGGCTAAGTACCTATCTTTCCAAGAGTTTGGGCAAGAATATGAGTTGACTCAGGTAGCTGAAGGAAAAGGTCCAAGAATCGATGCTAGTGGGTTGCCTCACATTACCCATATAAATCACATGGTAAATGACTTAGGAAAGTTATTGTTTGTTATGGAATATGTTTATGAGACTCTTTTTGAAAGGCAATATAGGAGAATTGCACAACTAATGAGGTTACCCGTACAAGTAGCAACAATCAAAGCCTTACTTAATGTTTAAGATCCTAGTTATCGGTGTTTTACCTTCGGGAACATTGATGACACCGACCTCGGAGGAATACAACAGGATTCTAGATTTTCAAACAACAGCCACAAGATCTACCTTAGATGAAAAATTAAAGACACAACTTTAGAGGTAGTCAGTTTATTAGGCCTAGGAAAGATTAGCCAATGTAGAGTCGCCGAATGAGATTAAAGCCCAAATGAAGAAAAATGCTGAAGAAGGCAAGTTAGGAGATGAATGATATAGGTTGGTGGCCATCGCCATCTCTGGACTAATATTGTTCCCATCTAAAATCAGAGTCATCAGTTTAGAAGCTGTAAATGTCTTTATAGAATACGAGCATAACCATATCAATCCCTTTTCATCCATTTTGGGAGAAACCATGTTATCACTCAACCCCTGCAGAATGTATGGAAAAGGATCCATGAGATGTTGCATTTTTATATTGTATTTATAGATTATCAGTCGTATCGAAACACTAAGGGACATCTTTAACAACTTCTAGTGGTTTGATTTGTGACTATTAAAAGTTACCATAGATGAAACTTGGAAGAATTGGGATGAGAAAGTATGGCTAGATAAATATACAACATTTCCAAAGAGTAACTTCAAATGGAAAGGACCATGGATGAGCAATGTCATCTGCACAATGAGTTATGGAAGCAAGATCTGGGTTCCCTTGATCGGTGTAACTGGATACATTAGTTATACACCCGCACTTGTAACAAGGCAGTTGGATGGAATGTATTACACACCAAGAACTCTAGGTTTAGCTGACTTCATAAGTTTGTTCAAACACCAACCTTTCTTTGAAGAGATGAAACTTATCCGATAAGACTAGGAAAGACCTCGGATGGTAAAAAGGAAAGAACAAAGCAGTTTTGAAACATCATTCAGTCAGAATTATATGGTTTCGAGGAATAATGAGCTTTCTGAAGTGAGAGGTTTCGCAACATCAAAACATCCAGAATCAACAATAGAGCAACCAAAAAGGAAAAGGACTTATAATGAAGAAGAGTTAAGAAACATAGTCTCACATCCAAAGTCCACCACACCCGGTCCAGATTAAGGATGGATAGCGAAGAAAAAGCTCATTTAGAGTCACATTATCAAACCGAGTTGGAATTCATAAAAAATGAAGTTGTCCGGCTGACTGATCTACTTACGCAACTTCTAAGAGCTAAGAATGGGGAGGGAACATCAGCACAACAACCTGAAGGAGCGCTAGTAGCTCACATCCCTCAAGCATCTCAAAACCAGGGGGCAAACTCGACCAATGAACAACATTTTATGCCTCTCACCCCTATCCAGCCAACTCATGCTCCAATTACTGTGGACTTAATAGTAGAGGGAGTCCCTGGCAATAGGTCTCCTAGTTTGATGGACCAAGACAAGTTGTTTGCTTTGGAAGAAAGATTAAGGGAAGTTAAGGGTAATGACTGGTTTGACCCTATGCGAGCCGCGGAAGTATGTTTGGTTCCAAACATCGTGGTGCCAAAAGATTTTAGGATACCAGAGTTTATTAAGTACACTGGTTTGGAATGCCCAAACACTCACCTTCGATCCTACTACAACAAAATGGTGAAAGTAATCCGTTATGATAAATTGCTAATCTATTTCTTTCAAGATAACCTAGCAGGATCTGTTTTGAGCTGGTATATGAGGTTAGACAACATCAGGGTTAGGAGCTAGAGAGATTTGGTGGAGGCTTTTCTAAGCAGTACAAGTTTAACCTAGAAATCGCTCTGAATCGGACAAGTCTAATGTCAATGGAGATAAGGGCCTATGCACAAAGATGGAGGGATGAGGCAACACATGTCCAACCCCCTTTAATAGAAACTGAGATGGTGACCTAGTTTGCTAATACCTTCAAGGCACCTTATTATAAGCATTTAATGGGTAGTTCATCCCAGCATTTCTACGATGTAATGTGTATAGCTGAAAGGATAGAGCAAGGGATTAAAGCTGGGTGTATAGTTGAGCCGTTGGAGAAGAAATGTTTTATTAGAAGAGAGAGGGAAGATGATATCAATAGCTTGGAAAGTGGATACAAAGGCAAGAGAGGAGATTCTTATAATCCACAAATACCTACCTCCCAATTCACCCACATGAACATTAGCCAACCTTTTTCCCCTCATCGAACAAATAACCAGTCAAACAATTAAAACAACCACCAAAGACTGAGTACACGATACACTCCAGAACAACTGCCACCATTACCTATGCCCTTGAAGGACATGTATGCCAAATTGTTGAGTATTGGACACATAGCTCATATCCCTACACTACCATTGCAACCACCATTCCCAATTTAGTACAAGCTCGAGTTGACTTGCAAGTACAATGCGGGTAATCCCGGGCATGGGATTGAAACCTGCTACGCTTTCAAGAAGAGGTTGTTAGAGCTTATTAAGATAGGATGGGTATCCTTCGAAGACAAGCCCAATGTTAATTCAACCCCTTGCCTAAACACGCCCCAAGTAGTAGTGGAATAGGCATGATAGAAGTTGGAAATCAATGCAAGGCATTAAAGGTGTCCACAAAGAAGTTGTACAACATGTTGATACAATCAGGATTTCTAAAGACAAATATGAAGAGCCATATAGAGGGATATGATTACTGTGAATTCCATGGAAGAGATGGACATCATATTGAGGATTGCAGCGAGTTTTGCGAAAAGATTGCAAAAATGCTGAAAATAGGGGAGTTGAGGATTGAACCCATAGAGAGCAGAGGTGAGGTGAGTATGATGGAAGGTTAAGATGAGATGACAGGAGTATGTAGGGTCTAACAAACAACTAATAGGCCATTAAGGCTAATTTTGGTTAAACCTTCCTGCACAAAAGGAAATCATAATGCCATGCCTTATAATTACAGTTATGCCTCCAACATTCAAACTCCTCTTCCTTTGTTCGAAACTAAGGTTAGTGGTTTGACTCGGAGTGGTCGTTGCTTTACACCCAGAGAGTTGAGGAAGACAAAGGGTAAAGAAGTAGTAGATCTTGACAAAACACTAAAAGTTAATAAGTCGATAACAGAAGAGGAGTCAAATGAATTTTTGAAGTTGATCAAGCATAGTGAATATTGCATAGTAGATCAACTAAAAAAGACTCTAGCTAGGATCTCCCTTATGTCCTTGATACTTAGCTCTGAGCCGCACCGAAACGCCTTGCAAAAGGTCTTGAATGGGGTGTATGTGCCCCAAGACATTGAACATAAAACCATGGAGCATCTGTTGGGAGGATCTACGTAACTAATTACCTCTACGTCACGGCTGATGAGCTTGATGTTGAAGGTACTGGACACAACAAACCCTTATACATTACTGTTAGGTGCAAAGACTGCCTCATAGGAAAAGTACTCATCGATAATGGCTCGGCTCTCAATGTGTTGCCAAGATACATTCTAAAAGAAAGGCCAATTGACGAATCTCATATGAAGCCAAGTATTATGATGGCCAGAGCATACGACAGCTCACCTAGGCCAATAATTAAGACTTTAGACGACAACTCACCTAGGCCAATAATTAAGACTTTAGAAGAGGAGCTACATATCGGGCCACTAATGTTCCTAGTGACGCTTCAAGTTATGGATATCCACCCTTCCTATAGTATGTTGTTAGGAAGACCTTAGATTCATGTAGTGGGGGTAGTAACTTCATCATTACTTGAAGTATATCATGAATGGGATGTTGGTAACCGTCAAAGCCTAAGAGACGGTATCCATGCTAAAGAATATGGATGTACCTTTAATCGAGGCGAAGGATTGTAATGATAACAATATCCATGCTTTTAAGATTATGAACACTGACTGGGTGCCTGAGAACACAATACTAAGAAGGCCAAGGATCTTAGATGCAACAAGGATGACAACTCAATGCTTCTTGGAACATGGGATCCCATTTCAGTATAACCCTATCACTGGAGTACCAAAACGAGTTAATCTGACAAAGATGAAATGTGTTGACCAAAGATTTGGGTTGGGGTATAAACCTAACAACGAGAATCATCAGTGGGTTGCTAGCTAGAGGAGGGAAAGAAGAATGACTAGAATTAAAGGAAGAGGGCCTGAAGAAGAAAAGCTAGAAATCCCTACCCTTGCAATGTCATTCCCAAAAACTACATATGTAATGCAGCCCGATAAAGGAGCAGAAAGCCTTGGTCAAGAACTACCAAATATGAGCATAAATACCTTGGGGGAAAATAAGGTGGATGAAGATGACACAGAGATAGTAACAGGAAAGAAAGATGAAGCGCTACCACAACTAACGATCCACACACTAGAAGAAGTCTCCACCAAGACCTTTGTGCTCAATTTGGCTCAGGGTAAGAAATTTCAAAACTGGGTAACCCAAAAAGCTCTGGTAGTTTTCAAAATGAATCCTGAAAGCCAATCTCCTACAATATCACATACATTTAGCATCAAAAATAAACGACCAAACTCGAACGAACATATGATAGGTATGAAAGAAAAAGAGTGGGATAAAAGCAATATCAGTGAATTCACCAAGCTAGTGGAATAATAGGAACAGACTTGGAAACCTGCCAAAGAGGAACTCGAAACCATCAATATGGGTAGTGATCAGCTCAGGAAAGATTTGAAAATAGGTACCTTAATTACCTCTAAATGAAGGATGGAAATGATCATCCCATTACAAGAATATTTAGATGTCTTTGCTTGGTCCTATGAAGATATGCTTGATTTGGATACAAATATTGCGGTACACAAGATACCATTGGAAGAAGGCTATAAACCAGTCAAGTAGAAGTTGAGAAGGGCCTACCCGGATATCTGGATCAAGGTCAAGGCAAAACTCGAGAAGTAGTGGGATGTTGGCTTTCTAGAAGTAGTTAGATATCCACAATGGGTATCTACCATTGTTGTGGTCCCCAAGAATGAGGGGAAGATTAGAGTTTGTATGGATTTCCAGAATTTGAATAGAGCTAGCCCTAAGGATGATTTTTCTCTACCATACATAGATGTTTTAGTGGACAATGCTGCTCGAAGATCCACATATTCCTTCATGGATGGTTTTTCAGGATACAACGAGATAAAGATGGCTTTAGAGGATAAGGCAAAAACAACTTTTGTCACACCTTGGGGGACATACTACTATAAGGTCATGCAATTTGGTTTGAAGAATGCTAGAGCAACCTATCAAAGAGCAATGGTGACTCTATTCCACGACATGATGCACAAGGAAATTGAGATGTATGTAGATGATATAATTGTTAAGTCTAAAAAGGGAGAAGATCATGTTGAGGTTTTAAGGAAGTTATTTGAGAGGTTGAGGAAGTATGAATTAAGGCTCAATCCTGCAAAATGTTCATTCAGAGTTAAAATTAGGTAAGTTATTGAGATTTGGGGTAAGTGATAGAGGTATAGAGGTGGATCCAGATAAAAGAAAGGCCATTCAAGTTATGTCACCCCCTAAGACAGAGAAAGAAGTAAGAGGATTTTTTGGGAAGGTTAAACTATATTGCTTAGTTTACAACTCAGTTAACAACAACATGTGAACCTATATCCTGATTATTAAGGAAAAAGAATCCTAGAACCTGGAATGAGGAGTGTGAGGAGGCATTCAATAAAATCAAACATTATTTACAAAACCACCTTTACTTGTTCCTCTGGTATCAGGAAAACCTTTGGTATTATATCTAACAGTAACCAAAGTAGCCATGAGATGTGTATTGGGTCAGCATGATGAAACCAAAAGGAAGGAAAGAGTTATTTATTACCTAAGT
>NW_011501090.1:26321-35175 GCF_000495115.2 Populus euphratica | reverse complement strand
ACCCAATATAATAAGACCATTCTTTTTTTTTTTTCCTTAGGTAGGTCACCCATTACAATGAGACCAACATTTTCTTGGGTGGGTCACCCATTACAATGAGACTAATTCTCCATCTTTCTTATCCAAGTAGGTCACCCATGACAATGAGGCCATTCTTCCACTTGGGTAGGTCACCCATTACAATGAGACCACACTACACATATTTTTTTAGTTCCAATTGAATGAGGTTGCCGCATGGGATCTCAAGTGACTTTGGTTAAAGGGAATCGCTAGGTGGGGTTTCAAGTTGACCAATTTACATATATTATTTTATTCTAGTGAGAGGAGGTTGCTAGATGGGATCTCAAGTAGCTTTGATTAAAGTGAATCGCCAGATGGGATCTCAAGTAGCTTTGATTAAAGTGAATCGCCAGATGGGATCTCAGGTGGCTTTGGTTAAAGGGAATCGCTAGGTGGGGTTTCAAGTTGACCAATTTACATATATTATTTTATTCTAGTGAGAGGAGGTTGCTAGATGGGATCTCAAGTGGCTTTAGTTAAAGGGAATCACCAGATGGGATTTTAGCTTGATCAAGCTACATATATTATAGTTCCAATTGAATGAGGTCGCCAGATGGGATCTCAGTTGGCTTTGGTTAAAGGGAATCGCTAGATGGGATCTCAAGTAGCTTTGATTAAAGTGAATCGCCAGATGGGATGTCAGTTGGCTTTGGTTAAAGGGAATCGCTAGGTGGGGTTTCAAGTTGACCAATTTACATATATTATTTTATTCTAGTGAGAGGAGGTTGCTAGATGGGATCTCAGGTGGCTTTGGTTAAAGGGAATCGCTAGGTGGGGTTTCAAGTTGACCAATTTACATATATTATTTTATTCTAGTGAGAGGAGGTTGCCAGATGGGATCTCAAGTAGCTTTGATTAAAGGGAATCGCCAGATGGGATTTTAGCTTGATCAAGCTACATATATTTTAGTTCCAATTGAATGAGGTCGCCAGATGGGATCTCATATTTCAGCTGTGGTAAAAGGGAATCACCAGCTGGGATTCCAGGTTGATCGAACTATAAATATAGTTTTCGGTTTTGCTTAAAGGAGGTCGCTAGAAGGGATCTCATATTTTAGTTTTGGTTAAAGGAGGTCGCTAGAAGGGATCTCATACTTTAGCTTTGGTTAAAAGGAATCGCAAGATAGGATTCTAGGTTGACCGAGTTGCAAAATAGATTTTTGGTTTTAGATAAAGGAAGTCACCAGAAAGGATCTCAGGTTAACTCAATCGTAACATCGATATTAGCTTTGGCTAAAGGAAATCGCCAAATGGGATTTTAGGTTGGCCAAACTACAAAAAATAGATTTTTTAAATAAAAGAGATCGCCAGAGGGGATCTTGGATTGGAATCTCAAGACGACTAAGTTTTGATCATAGTTTTTGGGCTAAAGACGATTGCTGTAAAAACAAAGTTTTAGATCGATCAATTTTGGAATACCAGTTTTGTTTATCTTTATAAAACTTAATATGCAAAACCCCTGCTCCGTAAGTATTATAAAGAGGGGGCATCTGTTGTAACCCATTTTGGGCCCCTCATGAAAATAAAAATAAACAATTAAAAAAAACTGAACAGTGTCGTTTTGACACTATTCCTCTTCCTGCATGCTGCTAGAGCCCTATGCCCCCTTAAAACAAGAAACAATGACTGCATGCTGCTCCCAAAACTTAAAGCCCCACGCCCCCTGCTCCCCATACACAGCGAGGCCTTCCCCATTCCCCCCTCCGCCTATAAATACTACCCTTAGCAGCTGTAATAGGGAGGTTTTGGGAGAGGAGGAAAAGCTTTTGGAAAATTGAATGAGGGAGAGAAGTATGAACGAGAGAAGTTTGAAGGAGAGAACTTAAAGAAGGGAAGGAAAGGATTTCTGAAACAGAGTGAGGGAAATACAAACGTAGCAGCACTGCCCACGCCATCATCATCCTTCCAGCTCATCCTCTCCCCATCCCAGCACTGCACGACAAAAAGGAAAAAAATACAATGAGACAGTGAGGGGACGACCGAGAGGAGAGGCCATCATACACAAAGGAGGACGAACAGCTGCGAGAAGGAAACACCCGAGATCAAGAGGAGAAGAACTGAATAGAAGAAAAGGAGGAAGGAAAATAGAGGCAGGCGCATCTGCAGAAAGGAGAAGAAATACTGCAGAAAACAATTGCTGACATTTGAGCTTCCAACCACTTCCACCGTCAGAGCCACCAAGAGACCTCGTCGGCTACTTCTCCACCACCACCAGCATCACTGGGAGTGTCTGCCATCGTCATCTACATCGTTTCTGCCACTAGGTTTGTCCACCCCCTCTCGTCGCTGTGCCTGCACCATTTCCTCGCATTTTACTGTTAATGTTACTATTCACGTGAATTATATTCCATGTGAATAGTGAATTTTGCCAAAAAAATAAAATAATAAAATAAAAATTCTTCAAAAATTATTCCAGTTTTGTTATTGCATTCTGATCAATATCGGTTTGTATTTTTATACTGTAAAGAAACAAATCCGGTATTAAAATACTCGATTTTTATCAAGTCATCAAAAAACAAATAAAAATATATAAAAATAAAAATGTTTTGTTTTCATGCATACGGCCTAGTCTCTCCAATATATAGATATATATAAATCATCACATCATATTTTCGTACAACAAAGAAAATTTCAAAAAATATATGTATTAGCATGCATTTTGGCTTTAATAACCAGTTTATTCAAGCCATGAGAACTAGGTCAATATTTCAAAAATTAAAAAAAAAAATTATTTTGTTTTCTTTTAATATTTGGGGTTACGATCTTATACGTAAGACATATTCTGGATATTAAATTCTTTTATTAACGTCAAAATTACCTAATAAGATAAGGATCTCCTTATTGAGGAGGACTTTTCTTAAACCATACCAACAATTAGAAAACACGACAAAACCTTAGATTTATCAGACAATAAAACAATGCAGCTTACCTTAGGTAAGACGTATTTGGATTGCTAATACCTTCCCTTTACGTAACTAGTCCCCATACCCGATCTCTGAGACCAGTTGGGGTTCCTAGTGACCAAAATACTAGGTGACGACTCCCATTTCGTTTTCCACCAGCAAAAGACTAGATTTTCTTGTCCCCCTATATTTGCCAGATAGATATTATACATCATTTCTTGATAAAAGTGGAAAACGCGTCGCGACGCCGCACACGTGTGACACCTAGGATTAGTCTGCTATGATATATGAACTTGGGTACTAAGTCTAAGGGAAGGAACCCTTGGCCAATACAGATAATACCTTTAGATATATCTATAGAGTGCCAAAGAGAAATAGTACAGATCTCTTGAAGTCTATGTTTGATTTGAAATAAATTTAAAATTTATGAATTTAGAGACAACCAAGATAGAAATCTAAGGAGATTCAATATGCTTAAGAGCTCATTTTTCCTTTAGTATTTCAAGTGTTTGTGACTCATAAATTGCAAGGAAGAGAAACCAAAAAAAAGAGTTAGAAATCTAATGAAATTGAAAGTGCTTTAGAAGCTCATTTTTGCCTTAATATTTCATATTTTCTTGACTCATAAATTGTGGAATCAAAATTTAAAATGTCCCCAATTATAATTGAGGCATCTTTCAAGGATCTGCAATTAAATTGTTCTAAATAAAATTTAGGCATAAAACTACCCTTATATTAAAAATAACCAAGTTGTATTCCTATTAACAATATTATGGACATTTAACTTTCATAGGTTTTTTTGCCCTTATATTATTAAGGGATATTGGCTTGTTACTCCTAAAAAAATATTTTTTGATATTAACCGCCTGGACATTAACAGCAGACAAATGACAGATTATTCTTGATAATATTTTAAATATTAACCCCTTTGAGGTTTCTTTATCCAAATATTTGTAGTGAATAAGAATAAATTATTCCTAATAATATTTTGGATATTAACTCCTTTGGGATATCTTTATCCAAACATTAATACTAAATAATAACAAATTATTCCTAATAATATTTTAAATATTCACCCTTTTGGGATTTCTTTATCCAAACATTAACAGTGAATAAAAACAAATTATTCCTAACATTAATAGTGAATATAGATGAATTCTCATAAATAAGATTTTTATATTTTTTTGGAAGATTAGCCAAACCCTTTGGAATATACAAACATATTGTAAAATCCAGAATTGCAAGCAAATAATTTTTGATGTGTTTAAGAAATCCAGAAGTGCAAGAAAATAATTTTTGATGTGTTTAAGAAATCCATACGAAAACACATTTTTGAAACTTCAAATATTTGTTTTTTAAAATAAAAAAACGTTAAAAACATGTTAGGGTTTTGGTTGTATACATGAAAACAAAAAACATTTTATTTTATATTTTTTTTGATGTCTTGGGGTATTTTCATACCAGATTTGTATCTTTACAGTATAAAAATACAAACCAATATTGATAAAACATACATCAACAAACTTTCAGAAAATCAGAGATTTAAATAATTCTTTGAAGAAAATTTTTCGAACGGCTAGACCCGGCCCACAAGGAGACTGGGCCGAAATTAGCCCAAAATAAAATGGGCCTACTTTCTACAGGGCTGGACTCAATACAGTAACCAGTTAATTAATTAGTCAGCTAGTGTGCACCTACATAGTACTGGGTAATTATTTTCTTGCTTGGAAAATGTGCATAGTGCACGTTCTGCATGCAAGAAGATGAACACTAAAAAGCGATAAGGGGTAGAGGGCTAACCTGTGGTGGCTCTAAAGTGGTGTTGCTGATCGGAAGATGGCTGAAATGGTGGTTGGCCTTGTTTCCTTTTTTCTGTCTCTTTTTTCCTACTATGTTCTCCTCTGCTTCTCTTTTCTTCCTTTTGCTTCTCATGGGGCTCTTGTTGACGAGGAGGGTAGTGGCAATTGGTAGCGATGCTAGTGGCGGTGGAGAGGAAGTCGATGATGCCCCACGGTGGTTATAAAGGTGGCAGTCACTGGGAAGCCCGATGAGAACTGCTATTTTCTTCTTCTTCTTCAACATGTGAAGGCATAGGTTGCTGCCTTTTCTTCAATGGTGCTGCAATGAGTGGGAGGCAGATGATGAGCTGAGGAAGGATGACGATGGCGTGGGTTGTGCTGTTGTGTTTGTGCTCCTAGTGGGGTTGGTGTCATAGTGGCCGGCTATGGTCGCTCTTCCTCTTCTCTACTGCTTTTGCATTATGTCTCCTCTTCTCTGCCACTTCTGCATTATGTCTTTTCCTTGTTCAGTCACCTTGCTTCTCTGCCTCTTTTTCTAAGTGACGATTCTCAAAGCAAGGTGGGAAGTGGTAGTGTTGTTTCAAATGGTGGAGAGTGACACTAGAGAGAGATGTTACAATTCTTCTCTTCCCCTCTATTTTCCTTCTTTCTCTTTTGTTCCCTACGTTCTCCCTCTCTCGTCTCTCATTCTTCCCCTTCCTATTCTACACTCTCATAGTGCCTCTACTCATTTCAAACTTCCCTCCCTTGTTAGTTTTTCAAAAGCCCCCCCTCTTTCTTCGAAAAAAAACCTCTTTGGCGTTGGTGTTGGGCACAATCTTTATAGGGCAAAAAGGAGTGGGGGTACGCGTCCCTGTTGTTGCGCATGGGGAGCAGAGGTGTCCCTCTCACGACACTAGGCGAGGTCTCTAATAGGCGTGGCTTTGGAGGGCACGCCTTTGCTAGCTTGTCGTTGTAAGGGGGCCTGGGTTTTGGGCAGCAACATGTAGGGAGAGAGAAACAATGTCTCAAAACAACACTGCTTTGGTATTTGTTTTAATTTATTTTATTTGTGGGGACCCAAAAATGGGTTACAACAAAGGGCAAGGTTTTATTCGAAATCATGCAAGGATCTATAATCTAGCATCCATTACTTCGATTATCAAAGCATTAACATGATTTTATGAAAATGGGTTTCAGTTAAAAACCAAAATCTTAGGATTAAAAACCTAGAAACTTCTTATTAATGCAAATAAACCCTATATTATGTACTAGTCAAGTGGTCTAAATGGTTTAGTGTAAACAATGGGACCAAAGTTGATCTAAATCATAATGCTAAGGCAATTTTGTTTCCAAGAACATGAAGAAACTAAACCTAGCAATCTAAAAGTTCTCAGTCTACTATGAAACCCAAAACTAGCCTTTTAGGCTCCTGAAACATGTTTCTTTTGGTCCGTACAAACCATATTATCAATATTAAGAATCATTGAATTCAAAGAACTAACAAATAAAATTAAGTCATCAATAACATGCATGAAGTTCCAAAGTTCAAAAGTACTAAAGATAATCAACAAGCATATTCATGCTATTTGGATTCAAAACTTGACATTTTTAACATTTATATGCCAAAACATACTTATATGAAACATGAACTTGCACTAAAATCATCAAATTGATTAACATGCTTCCAAAATGTTGAACCAACAAATAAAAAAGACATAGAAAATACATCATCATCAAATACATCATCATCATATTATTAGGCTAAAATCACATAATCAAACAAGTGTGAAAGCCAGGAATCATGTCTTTAGTGCAAGCCTTAAGAACAAATTATTAACCAAAACTAAAATAAATTATCATAGTGAAATCTACTAATACAAACTCTACTGAAAAAACATCAAATTATTCAAGCACCAAAATCAAACCAAATAATGCAAGATAAGCTTACACAACATCAAAAGAGGTTTAAACATTAAAAAAGCATGAAAAGAAAGGCCACACGGACTCCACGCTTGAGTTTCTACATGGTTATACCTTCTCCAAGCTTGCTAGCTATGAACTATTTTCCTTGTCTTTTATTTACTTCTTTCCCTTTCACTATATTTTTTTCGAAGCTTGTAAAAGCCTCTATATTAGGCTCTTGAACCTTCACACTAAGATCTTTTCATAGTCTATTTCTTATATGTTTTTCCTCTCTCTCTTTTTATTTTTATTTTTCAAGGGGTATTTATAGGATTTTGCTAGGGTTTTTGATTGATTAAAATATAAATTAATCAAAGCTTAGCTCTTTGATCAAAATAAGAGAGTTTTAGACAAATGTTAACAATCAGAACCTTTGTCTTTCAATGGTTTTGGGATGGTGGTTTTGTAACAAAATTACCTAGGAGGTTTTCTTTTTCTTTGAGATAAAGGCATGCATCCATCACCTTTTGATTATGGAAGAAAGATTTATGACCCTTGATAAGAACCCTCTAAAAAAATTTAAATGTGAACACACGAAAAAGTTGAGTGGCTTTGTACAAATAAGTATCTTAGTCTAGACTAACTGAGTTGACCAATTTTAAGGCCACATCAGAGCAACTCCAACATAAATGTCATTGGAGGCCACCTAAAGTTTATAGAGGAGAATCATGCCTTTTGATTTGGTCCATTCTAGTTCAATTTGGGCGTCTATAGCTCCATATTCACTTGTTAAAGGCGCCAACTCGATTATCCGAGAATCTAAAAATATAGTAATGGCTAATTAGGAATAAGATGTTGTTGAGTTCGATAAAGAACATGGGATATAAATGTTTGATGGTCATAATTAATCTTTGTAAAGGCTGAGTTTCTTAATTAAAGTATGGTGGTTACAGCCCTAGAAGTGGTCAAAGACGCAACATTCATTCGTTTAAAGATGCCTACTTGATCAACAAAAATTACCAATAAAAAACTAAACAATGGCCAAATGACGTATCGTCTAGGTTAAACCCTAGAAATTAGGGTTTTTAATTTGGGATTTGAAAATTTTACTTTAGTCCCTATTCTTCAAATTTGTTGTAATTGCACCTATAATTATCTCTCAAACACTTAATTTCATGTAATTTCACCCTTGTCTAGATCAATCATCAGCCTCAAAGTTCAGTGCCATTTTAATCTTGGTCTTTAGTTTCTAATTTGTGCACTTAGACCCTTAATTGACCATTAAACCTTCAATTTTTTTTCAATTTGGCCCTTAATTTGGTCAAATTTAGTCTATACAGTCATGCACCTTTTTTTCCAGTTTGGTTCTTAGTTTTAGATTTCTTCAATCAAATTCCTAATTAGTCACCAAACTTTAATATTCTTACAATTAAGCCCTTGATTCATCCAATAAACCTCCTAAAAAACCAATTAAGTCCCTAGACTTTAATTTATTTCAAATAACACCCAAATTGAGTCCAAAAACTGATTTTTCTAGTAATCAAGCCCTCAATAAAATTAATTAAGCCTTCCAAAATTCTCATTAAGTCCTTACCTATCCAAATTTGTATTTTTTTACCCTAATAGAAATATTTTCATCGATCGGGCCCTTTGTCAATTGGAATTGGGTTATTAATTATAGTAGTTTTATACATTTTGGTCCTTCAACTTTTCCACTTGTAATTTGGTCCTTCAGCACCAACTTGAGTAATCTTTTGAGCTTTCTTTATATATATCCTCTTGTATTTTAGATTTTCTCTTTCTATTTTTTCTTTTTTTCTTTTCTTGATTTTTCATGGAGTGAAAAGTTAGTAACAACAAATTGATTGTAAATAAGTTTTAAAAACTGAAGACTATAATATATATAATTAGCATGTGAGATTAAAATTCTATATTTAGAAAAATCAAGTAAGGACTTGATTTACGACGACCCAGCTTTCAAGTGTTGATCAAATTCTAGGAGGAAGAACCATCTTCATACAAGTTTTGCACAAATCCTAAATAAGTTTATGTTGTTTAAAGAGATACATGAGACTTGAAAAATATTCTAAAATCCCTATTTTCACTGTGTCATGTATTTCAAGAAACCCAAGAAAGTAATCATAGAGAAATAAGAGGTGCAGCAAATCACTTTGAGGCACTCATAGTTTTTCATGTTTTGTAGTAGCTG
>NW_011501090.1:21905-25388 GCF_000495115.2 Populus euphratica | reverse complement strand
GCCCCAATGTTGTGTTGGTATCTTTAAGGTTCTAAGTGCTTGAAATATTCTTGTCAATTAATGGGGTAGGCAAAGGTCTGGATTTAAAGTCCTGGCGGTGGCAAGGCAGGTAAGATATTGTTTGATGCTTTTATACTTGAATATTATAGCCGGTTCATGCGAAAGAATAGTTCATTGCATTTTCATTCAAAATTAGATTAAGCACATGACATAGAATTCGGATTAATCAAGAGTTCATGAATAAAGTGATAAGAAATATATATATGTAATTGAGAGATAAGAAAGGAACATATATTGGTAACTCCTCTCTTGAACGGCTTTCATGTTTTGACAAATCTACTTGGATGCAATTGATTAATGTATTCAACCTTGTCTAAGAAATTATACTAAAACACGTAAGCTACCATTCTTTTAAATGGACGTTTTTTCAAACTTGTATACATCACCACTTTTCTATATTGAAGTTTTTTAATTACTAATATTGTTTCAGACAAATTGCTACAATGTTATGAAATTTTAGGAGACCAAAAGACACAAGGTTTCACAAATAAAGGCTCAAATCCAAACTAAGTTTTTTACAGCTTTTCTTAGTTGATCAATTTATACGACTCATAGTGGGATAAATTACAAGGATGAAAGATTGAAGTTGGTCAATCAATTGTTCAGTAGCAGCAGCAGAGATTATGATTTGTCATGCCAAATATGTTAGAAATTCCTGTTTCACAGCTTGATCAAGAAAAGATAACAAATTATCATAAAAACCATTAATATTTAACAAATCTATAGGTTTATGGTGAATGTGTAGCTGGACCCAAGAGAAAATATGAAAGATCTCTTCCAATATGCCCAGATCTCCTATTAAGACAATGAAGGTGTCAACATGGTTAAATATTGTATTCATTTGATTAGACATTATGGAGAGTTGTAGTTCCTCTCCAATAGTTTTTCCAATGATATCTTCTTTTGCTAAAGCTTTGGGGACAACCCTTAAAACTTGACTACCTTCTAAAAATATAGTTATTGACACACCTTCCATTGACCCAAGGCTGCCTCCCCCATATAATAAATGAATCTTTCTCTCAGGTAGTACCTGACCAAGATGATTTGCTGATTCTAAAAACTGTATTTCCTTCTTAGGACTACATCTATCAAAAACACAAATAGTTTTTATATGATGAACTTGTCATTTCTACACACTTCTATATATGTTAAATGTAAGGGATGAGAAGAAATGAAGGGAAGGAAGAGAAGATTTTATAGATGAGAAATTAAAAATACAATTATATCACTTATATATAGGCCAGCTGGAGTCTCACACTCATTATTTATTTATTTATTTATTTGCTTATTTTGAAAAAATATGGGTATATATAGGTAGTTATGATTGTGGCTCACATCTTCCCTTGGTTTTATATCCAAGAATGGATTAAACGCTCTCTATGGGTCGGGGATAGGCTTCCCATCCAGTTTTCTTAAAAACTGGCAAACAAGGTCTTGTTTAGTCAGATTCTCAAGACTATATCGAGCATATTCTTTATGGAATTGTGGCCATAAATCAAGAATTAATAGAAGATTATCTAAAGACCCCTTACTTAGGTCATCTATAATGAATTGTATTTTATTTTCATGGTTTACAAATGCCATTCCTAAAGAATGACATGTTGCATTACAACTTCATCTAGCACATCTGTGATAGACTTTCAGTCGTTTTGCACAATGTTTATTTGCAAAAGTGTTTTTACCTGTTCTAGGCATGTGTGAAATAAAAGAATTGGGGGACTCACCTCATAATCGGACCCTTGCTTCAATCAACTAGTGAATATCTTAAGGAATTCCATGATTCATTAATAACCTCAATATTTTTGTAATTGCATTCTAAGATGGAGCGGGAAAATACTTTTTTTATTTTTCAAGAGTGGTGTCCATTTTCAAATGAGAATTGGAAAAGAGATTTAAAGAAGGGAGAAAGAGCAAAGAATTGCACAAATATATATGCAGCTATCAGTTATTATAGGAAACTAAAAGAACTGACTTAAGTGATGGAGTACCGTTATCCGCCATTTGACTGGGGGTTAGAGAAATTAGTAAAATGAAACACAAAACAATGTGAGAAAAAGAATCTATCTTTATATAGTGGATCACCCAATTCAATAGAGTTATTTTCAACTGAAAAATTATATAAGTAAACTTTCAAATGATGTCCATTTACCTTGAAAACATTGTCATTCTTTGGATTCTCGATATCACAGGCCCCCATATAGATATACATGTTTCACAAGTGTATAAATTTTGTTGATATCGACGTCACCCACCGATATCATTAACTATTTTGAAACCGAATAGTTGATCAAATGTATAAATTTTGCCGATATCGACCTCACATGTCGATATCATTAACTATTCTGAACCCAAATAGTTAATCAAGTGTATAAATTTTGCCGATATCAATGTCACCCGCTGATATCATTAACTATTCTGAACCTGAATAGTTAATAAAGGTTTGTATTTCTCCTCCCATGTACCGATAATGTCGATGTTAACTAGCTTGGTAAGCATCATTAGCCTCCTATATCGGGGACAAACAAATCAAATTCGAGAAATAGTCATTATCAAGATTTGTTGATAAACTAAATCTAGTCCTCCGATTCTATTATTTTTATTTTCATCATTTTATCTTTCCTTTCCCCCTTTTCTTTTCCTCATCAATAAACACCAAATTTTTATAATTCAATAGTTGGTTAAAATAATTATTAACTAGAGGAGATATAGGTTTCAAATACCTATCTATTGTAGACGCTCGACTTGTGTTTCCCTGTGGTTGCTGTACTCCTCCTGCGGTTCCTCCTGAAACCACAAACACCCATCATTATTCCATATTAGTTCACATATCACACACAACAACAATAATAGAAATAATGTTCATTTCTCTTTTACCAATCTTTTCTTTCTCACTTACATTCCTCGTTATTATCCTTTAAGTTTTTAGCTCATTAGTAGTCCAAGTGGACATCATAAATTCAATTTTGATCATAGTTATTCTTTTTGAAGATTAAGACACACTTTATGAAGGGCAAGAAAACAAATTCTACCCTTAATATGGCTAATTTTGTCGTTTTATCTACTTGGTTGAATCTGACAATATGGGTGGCAGCTTGACCTCTCCTCATATTTTTATATGTATTTGGAGTTCCAGGACTCCAAATTAGGCGAGGTCACTCTTGGTGAAAAACTGATGTAACTATATTATTCGATAGTTTCACCCACATTTACCTAATATTTTGTCCATGTTTTATATGTAAAATATCTTGATATTTTTTATTTTATGTTTTGAAGGCACTTTTGGATGAAAGATGCAAAAAGGAGGTAATTGGAGGTAATTGGTAGATTTGATGTTTAGTCGATGTTTTGTGCAGAGCGTGAGTTCTAGAGATCAAAATGAAGTGATTCTAGTGGCACTAAAAAGCTAACATCCATACCTTTCTG
>NW_011501090.1:15901-19431 GCF_000495115.2 Populus euphratica | reverse complement strand
TGTTAATTAACCAACATTAAGAAAAGATAAAAATTCAAAATATAAATTGTAGTTTTGTTTCAAGGATCGGTTTTAATTTCCCTTGGTGGATGTTTGCTTGTGAAAGGTTTGTTTTCTTGATAAATTTCAGTTTTAATTGATTTTGTTTGCTAGTTTAAATGCTACAATAGTTTAGATAATCACAAACTAAATCCCTCCAATTACATAACATACAACATAATAATCTGACTTGAAACTTTCTCATGGGATCGACCCCTTACTTGCTCTATACTATCTTGTGTGTTGTGTTTTAAGTTAGGGTAATTAATTTGTGTGACCGCGACATCGCAAAAAAAACTAGCACTCTCGCCTTCAACTTCTATGGGGGACCCTCCCTGGATTCTATAGTTTTCAGGTCCAAATTTCCCCCAGGAAACAGGGCAACAAACCTGCCCTATTTTGCTAATAGAGAAAGATCTCCAATTCATCTTAAATCCTTACTTCCTCGTTAGTCACAGCCATGCCTTCCCTTTATTTATGGCATTCCCGTCTCATTTTTATGTCCTCTTAAGGTCACTAGTACCAAATTAGTTAATTAAGCACATCATAAGTTTTCATTCCCTCTCTACAGTATCCTAGCAAAGAATATGCCCAAGGTAACCAAAAGTTCCCTTCCTCTTTTTTATGCACTCATTTCTTCTTCTTCTTTAAGGCTCTTAGATTATTCTAATCCATTTAACCTCACTCATTTCTGCATTTTCCCAACATTTTATGTTAAAGAACCTAATTCTCAATTTAAGAAAAGCATAAACTTCTAATCAAATTGAAGTTAATTTCATAAAAATTGGAATTTGAACTCCTTACTTGGATGGAAATCTAAATTTTACTTCACAAATTTAGAAGAATCTTAGCCTTCTTCTCCTTGTATATAGTCAACCACTCTTCCCCCTCTTTTCTCCACCAATTCTCCACTTTTCTTCTTGCTAATTTTTCCATCCGATTGTGTTCCTCCGCTTAATAATTCCAAGGCTTATTTGAATTTAATAATTTCATGTGTTTACTTCTAGTTTTGATGAAGGGAAAATCTAAAATTCTCCCCCCTCCTTATTATCAGTCGATTATGGATGAGAGAAAGGATGAGTATTCTTATTATCAGCCGATTATGGATGAGAGAAAGGATGAGTATTTATAGTCCCATCTCTTCTTAATTCCATTTTGGCCCCATCTTTCACCCTTTTTTTATTTTTATTTTATATTATAACAACATTTTGAATTATTATAAACCTCCCCCTCTTTGTATACTTTATTCTCAAGCTTCACACATAATCTGACTTGATGGTGAATACTTATGCAATGACCGATAATTTATTATGATTTATGCAAACATCCCATAAAGGTTCACCAGAATCTTTCAACAAATATAAAAACCTGGTCACATCTGCATTACAATCTTCTTCCATGATTGGACACTGACTAGCATTACCTTGTTTTATTCTTATTGCATCCATAATCATATCCTTGTAAGGATTATTCTTTTCATCTACAAATCCATACATGTTGTAGCACTACAAGTTGACCGATCCATAAATATAGATTTTAGTTTCTAGTTAAAAAGAATCACCAAAAGGCATCTCAGGTTGACCGAGTCGCAAACACATATTATGGTTCTAGTTAAAGGGAATTGTTAGATTGGGATTTCAAGTTCACCCAACCAAAGATAGAAATTCTAGTTCTGGATAAAAGAAATCGCTAGATGAGATTTCAGGTTGACCAAGTCGAAAACACATATTTCAGTTCTAGTTAAAAGGAATTGACGGATTGGGATTTTAGATTAACACAACTGAAGAGAGAGATTTAGGGGATCACCAGATTAGAATGTCAAAATAACCAAGTTGTATATAGTTTTGATAATGTTTCTGGTAGAAGGGGATTGCTTTGAAAATTTTAGTCTTGAATAACAATTTGTTTGTCTTTAAAAACTTACTATGCAAAACACTTAACAAATCTTTACTCCGTAAGTATTGTAAAGAGGAGGCATTTATTGTTGCCTATTTTTAAGGATCACCACTCAAAAAAGGGAATTTTTTTTGGAAGAATACAAAAAATATATATTAGTGAAAAGGGAATATTAGAGCGCCTAGAAAATAGCCAAAGATTGGTTAAGGAGGTTTAAAAATACAAAAATTGAAATTTTACAATATATTTTTGACTGATGGAAGTTCTATTGACAATGAAAAATTAATATAAAAAAGACAAAATTGGATGTTTAAGGAACCAATCAGATTTTGTTGAAGGTTTCATTAAATTTATGGAGGGTTTAATTGCAAGAAAACATATTTTTTTAAGTCAATTTGGGTTTTAATTAGAAGAAATTAAAGTTTAGGGGTCTAATGACAATTTGTAAGAGTTTACTTTGGTCAAATCAAGGGCTTAATAGCATAAATATTTAAGTTTGATGGGTAATTAGGGAGTTTACAAAAAAATACAAAATCAAGGACCAGAATGTAAAAGGCACGTGAATATAGGGGCTGAAATTGACTGAATCAGGAGCCAAATTGATGAAATTGGAATTTTGTTGATTAGTTGAGGGTCAAAATACATAAATTCAAAACCAATGATCAAAATGAAAAAGACAATCAACTTTAGGGGTGGCATTTGAGTTTGGTAGGGATGCAATTGAATTGATTCTTAAGGTGGCATTTGAGTTTGGCAGGAATGCAATTGAATTGATTCTTAAAATCAATATCTCAATTAAGGACTTGATTGAATACATTAAAAATTGAGGATTGATTAGAAGATAGACTTCTTAAGTTATTTTGTCTCAACCCGCTAAAATAGACAAGAAAAAAAATATAAATCTATACAAATTTCAAATTAAAAAAACTTTTACTTTATTATAATAATAAGATGATTTAATTTTAAGGATTGATTAGAAGATAGACTTCTTAGGTTATTTTCTCTCAATCGGCTAAAATAGACAAGAAAAAAAAATATAAATTTATACAAATTTCAAATAAAAAAAACTTTTAGTTTATTATAATAATCAGATGATTTAATTTCAAGCGAGAATATCAAGCCACATACAAAGTGTGTGTATATATAGATATGTATGTATGTATAGATAGAGAACATGAAAATTAAGGAAAAGTGAAAGCTAAAAAGCTTATTATTTATTCAAGTGAACATAAAATCTTTTACTTTATTATAATAATCATTAATGCGGACATTGTGATTGTTTGTTGGTTAGGGTTAACTATACGGCGGATCCGTTAATTAACCAACATTAAGAAAAGATAAAAATTCAAAATATAAATTCTAGTTTTGTTTTAAGGATCGGTTTTAATTTCCCTTGGTAGATGTGTGCTTGTGAAAGGTTTGTTTTCTTGATAAATTTCAGTTTTAATTGATTTTGTTTGCTAGTTTAAATGCTACAATAGTTTAGATAATCACAAACTAAATCCCTCCAATTACATAACATACAACATAATAATCTGACTTGAAACTTTCTCATGGGATCGACCCCTTACTTGCTCTATACTATCTTGTGTGTT
>NW_011501090.1:0-12522 GCF_000495115.2 Populus euphratica | reverse complement strand
TTAAGGTATCTTATATTATTAGATATATTATTATAAAATATGCTTTGGTTAAGGAGTTATTGATACTTCAAGTGCAAAATGATGATATAAAACCATGATAAAAATGCACTTTTAAGTACTAATCACAAAGCACTTAATAAATCTTTACTCCGTAAGTATTGTAACTAGGAGGCATTTATTGTTGCCTATTTTTAAGGATCACCACACAAAAAAGGGAATATTAGAGCGCCTAGAAAATAGCCAAAGATTGGTTAAGGAGGTTTAAAAATACAAAGATTGAAATTTAACAATATATTTTTGACTGATGGAAGTTCTATTGACAATGAAAAATTAATATAAAAAAGACAAAATTGGATGTTTAAGGAACCAATCAGATTTTGTTGAAGGTTTCATTAAATTTATGGAGGGTTTAATTGCAAGAAAACATATTTTTTTAAGTCAATTTGGGTTTTAATTAGAAGAAATTAAAGTTTAGGGGTCTAATGACAATTTGTAAGAGTTTACTTTGGTCAAATCAAGGGCTTAATAGCATAAATATTTAAGTTTGATGAGCAATTAGGGACTTTACAAAAAAATACAAAATCAAGGACCAGACTGTAAAAGGCACGTGAATACAGGGGCTGAAATTGATTGAATCAGGAGCCAAATTGATGAAATTAGAATTTTGTTGATTAGTTGAGGGTCAAAATACATAAATTCAAAACCAATGATCAAAATGAAAAAGACAATCAACTTTAGGGGTGGCATTTGAGTTTGGTAGGGATGCAATTGAATTGATTCTTAAAATCAATATCTCAATTAAGGACTTGATTGAATACATTAAAAATTGAGGATTGATTAGAAGATAGACTTCTTAAGTTATTTTGTCTCAACCCGCTAAAATAGACAAGAAAAAAAATATAAATCTATACAAATTTCAAATTAAAAAAACTTTTACTTTATTATAATAATAAGATGATTTAATTTCAAGTGAGAATATCAAGCCACATACAAATTGTGTGTATATATAGATATGTATGTATGTATAGATAGAGAACATGAAAATTAAGGAAAAGTGAAAGCTAAAAAGCTTATTATTTATTCAAGTTTTATTTATGCCCACCACATGATAGTAGGCAGTCGAGATCCCTCATACAGGATTGCATTAGATAATAGTTCTGGTTCAAACATGATAATAGGCAATCGACTTCCCTCAATATCATTCTGACACCATTTTATTCTCCATTTGATGTGCTTTCAATGCATCCGGTTTAAACCTAAGATATTCATGGTTGGCATTGGGAGCCATGTACTTGTCATTGGTGGAGCCAACTGGGACGCATGAGCATTCACAGAAGGGATCGGACTTTGGACAATAAGAAAGCTGATAAAAACTACCTTCTTCTTCATCCTTGGTGATCATAAACTGATTCAATTGATCAACACCCCCTGTGGTCACAATGTATCCTGTCGCTGTTGAATTTAATCCAATCTTCCACATGGGTGTCACGCCTGCCATCCTACATGTGTCTGCATCAAAGCTCACAGTTATCAAAGTTCCTTCGCGGATGACACCATCGGTGGAATTTATAACGGGTGAAAATGTTACTGGGAGGCCCTCGTTCCCGGGAGAAAGTATAACATCTGAATTGCATATGGGGATGGGAGTCGCACTGACCACAAAATTTGTTGTATTACCCGGCAGGTATGCGAGTGCTTGGATTAAATAGGGAGCACCAGCTTGCACCTCACGACCGTAGAAATCGAGCACTGCTGCAGGATCTTTGGCATGAACGCCCTCAGGAAATGAAGTTGCTGCGAAGGCAAAGAGAAGGAAGGAGAGCCCTAGAAATTTAGTGATCTTCATATTTGTTGAATATGAGTATTAGTTATCTCAATATTGTGTCTTGTTGATCTTGTGTTGAAACAACACATGGAGAGCGTATATTTATATGGATTATTTGGAATATAAATTGGAGTGTTTTACTCGTGCTGATTTCCGACAAAACTAGAAATTATAGTCCTAGGGCGACGAGTTGTCGTATAGGTTTTGAGCTCTTGCCGCTTCCACCACTTGCTGGCTTGATTTATCCCACAAAAGGGTTTTAATTACTCGTGCTTAAAATTGATCTGATCAATGAAATTAAAATTTTAAATATCTTAAATTTAAATAAATAAACTATACTTTTTTGAAACGGCTATCATTTTATTCATTTATCGTGTAATGATTGGTGAACTTGACAACTCAAAAATAAACACCATGTATAAAATTGAACAAAACCCACTCAAATAGTCTACTCTATAAATAACTTCAATTAAAGCTACTAATTACACCTTCAAATCAAATTTAAGCTGTCAAGCTTATAATCAGTCATTTAAAATCGTCCAAGTATTCTAAAAACGTTTTGGTCCATTTATTTGCTATGGACACTTCGGGAGACCTGATTAATCAATAATATAGGTTAGTTTGCTTCAATAACTGGTTTTTTTTAGTTTTAATTCTAAAGTTTTGTGTTTGCACAGAAACTATTTTGACCAAATTATGGTTATTGAGAGATAATCATTGATGTCGGAAGCTTGATTATGATTTGGTGATTGATTCCCAACATGCCCACGCCTTTGATTTCATTGTATCTTGTTAGAAATGAAATTCACATTTCATGGTTTACTTTGAAAGTTCTTCTTGTTCTTGAGTTTTCTGGGTCTTGATTTGTTTTCAACAAAAAAAATTGTTTTTTTGTGTTTTTGCAAGTTTAATCTGTTTTGAGTTTTGGTTTTGATTTGTTTTTTCGGGTCAAAATAGTGATCTCTGATCCAACTTATGGTTGAACTAAAGATTGTGGGTCACCCGGATTTAGTCAAAATCAAGTTATGGGTGGTGTTATGGTGGCCATGGTGGTTTTGGTTATCGTGGTTTAAGGTGAAGGGACACTGGTAGTAAGCAAACGGGGTTCGCTCAATGAGGAGGTGAGGGGATTTCGTGGTTTTGTTTGGATGAAAAATGGTAGGGGCGATGATGGTGGGGGTATTTTTTCAAATGAAGATGAGAGTGAGTGAAACGTGAGGGAGGGAGACTGTAAAAATATATTTTTTATGTGTGTGAGGGGATCTCGTTTGAGAAGATGAGGGAGAGCACTACAATATTTAACAATTTGACCAATGAAGTTTTTCCGTGACGTGAGATTACTATTCTGTCGGTGAAAATTGTATTGCCTAATTCACTAATAGAATGCACTCGTTAGTATGCCGTTCGTCGGTAATTCCATATACGTCGGTAGACAAAATTTAAAAACCGATAGTTTTATAGATAGAAAATACACGCTAAAAAAATTATTTGTTGAAATTATGTTGACAAAATTATTTTTTTGATGATAATAATATATGCTGTACTTATTTTTCAATTCTCTGAAAAATACTAATGAAATGAGTCTATCAATAACTTCATCCGTGACAATTAAAAAATATTTTTAAAATTAAAATTGTATAGAATAATAAAAAAAAAACTAAAAAATTAAAATTGTATAAATGATTTCTACCGGACAATTAAAAAAAACATTTAAAATTAAAATTGTATAGAATAATAATAAAAAACTAAAAAATTAAAATTGTATAAAATTGAAGTATGTAAAAATAAACTTGAATAATATAAAATTCAAATATTCATTACAAATTTATTTCTACAAATAAAATTAAACTAAAACAATAACAGCACTAGAGGAGAAGGAGGAGGCTAGCCATTCCTAGAATCATATGGTCAAAAAAGGGTCACACCCATACCACCCATCTGTGATCTCATATCTACGACCATTTGATGAAGTTATTCATAATTTGCCAAGAGTTGCTCGTATTGTTTGGTGAGATGAGCCATGTATTGTTGTAAGGCCATGACCTTCTGAAATTAGGGACTCAATACAGATTAAGAGCTCCCAATGATTGAGATACTATGGGTCACCCACAAGTTCTTGATTATAGTGTTGGAGAATCCGTACATCTGATTTCTACCGGATCCACCTAATGATCCTGCCTCCATCCACAAATCCAGATTGAAATCCGGGCGAGGCGAAGGATCGTCCTCATATCTTTCCCTCAACTGGTTGTTTTATGTTGACTAAAAATATAAACTAAAATTAGCAAATTCAATTTAAGAAATAATAAATTACAAAAGAAAATGTTTAAATGAACATACTATGAAGTGTAGATCACGATTATCAATAAAATGTTGCACCCCTTTTCGGTGGTCTTCACTCTGCACGTTTGTCTTCATAAAAAGTTCAATTAGGCTCAGCTCACGTCCACGAGTTGTAGCTTGTAAGAAAAAAAATGTTGCAAGTTAAATATATTTATAAATAACAATAAATTAATTAAATTTTATCATTAAAATTAATCGTATTATTTGCTTCACATGTGCAACAAATGGAATAGAGTTGCTAGTGTGAGTTGTAATCAAACCATGAATTTGCCGAATTCAGTTCTCAGCATCGGACTGTGAGCAGTGTGTGAATCACTCAAACGCTATGTGCTGAATATATTGTGCCATATATTCTCTGAGATGTATGGAGGCCTAAAATGCTTCCAAAACACCAAGTCATTCTAACCTAGTGGAGCGTCATTTATAGCATATTTTTTGGCTTTTTTGCCTCATACCAAAAGTCACGCAACCTACATGATACAAATGTATTTTATATTAATTAATGACAAATGAGATTTTAATATATACATTTTAAAGAAAACATATTGTAGTATTTTTTATGTTACCTAGTTGTAGCATGATTCTCTCATACCCTCCTCATAACATTATCATTTACGTTATACCACATGAATTTGTTCTATGTACAAAAAGTAAATCAATAGTTTTAATATAACATAAAAAATAGTTAAAATTTTAAGTTAACACTAACATCAAGTCTTTTAAATTGTACATCGATATGAAGTTTCCAATCAGGAGGATTGGAAACCTAGCTCATTAAAATAATAGAATTTTCATCGACAATTTAAATGTCAATATTATTATTCGGGTGGCCCCAATGTTTGTGAACCTGAAAATCAATAAAATAAATGAAATATTACTTGTTCACAAATTGTTAAACACAAACTAACTCAAATGTTCAAACTTGCAAATATTCAAAATATATGCCACAAACCAGTTGATTTTATAATGCTTCTAATCATAAAATAGAGAAAACAATTATCCCTATATATTCAATTAACAATTATACTACAAATTTAACAATAACAATCAAAATCTAACAAAACAATAAAACTTTAAAGCAATATATACAATAAAATTGAGATAAAACAATAAAAACTAATCCTATAGATTCAATTAACATTTATAGTACAAATTTAACAATAACAATTAAAACTCAACAAAACAATCAATCATTATTGCAATAAAAATAATAAAATAGGCAACATATTAATACTAAAACAACTATAGGCTTTAGGGATGAAAAATGCTTACCTAAATATGGTGTTTACTTTTAAACTTTATCTATGTACAATATAAAAAAATAAAAATATATTGTTAATAAACCAAAGAAACGACAAAAAAAAATAATAAGTCATCAATTAAATTGAATCACAATACATACCATTTAAATTGAAGATGAAGCTAGAATTAGAGATTGGAGAGAATTTAAGCAAAGAGAGAGAGAATTGTGAAGTTTGCAAATGAGAGGAAAAAAAAGAATTGAAGGCATTCTCGCTAGATTTTATACTACCTTTTCATTAATGGAATCACAGATAAAATATTAAATAATATTATTTTTAATTAATTCAGCGATGATTCCCTTGGTAAATTTATCTTGAAATTTTGTTTTTGCATTAAAATTTTCAAAAAAAACCCTCCATAATTTTCACAATCTATCGATAATTCCCTCACTAATTTAAAATAGTACACATGATTAGAAATACATTGATTACCCATGATTTGAGATATGCAATCTGTCGGTACTTTCTTTAGTAACCTGCAACTGACTCAGAGGACTTTAATTGATATCATTAACCGATATGGGTTGTGAACAATTCCCTTTGCCTCTAGAATACACCAATAGATACAAACCATTGGTGTTTCCATCGATGATGTAGGAACAATTCCCTTCAAGTCCATCCTTTAATACAAACACCATTATTACGTCTTTCTTCCATGCCCATATTCTTTAGTATGAAATACATATCCATTGAGAAAATGTCTATTGTAGCACTTCACTTTTCTTTTGGGATCCAGACTTAGTAAAAACAATAAAGCACAAGTATTTCTTCCCCTTTGACAAACCTTGTATATCAAGTACACTAAAAAACAATAAACAAGAATTCTATAATGAAATTAAGTATTATGATAGATAATGAGTTTATGATAGTACTTGCATGTGTTTTGAACCATGTGGTAAATTGTTTATATTATAATCAAAAGATTTGAGATTCGGTTAGTTGTGAGTTATTAACAATAAATATTATTGATGTTGCTTAGAAGGTTTTCAAAAATGTTTGAGTTTATGATATTACAGTAGATAAATGATCCATTTATAACAAAGTTTAAGTAGTATATAAACTTATTGAATAAAAGGTCTTAGTTCATCGCAGTTAAATAACATATAATTATTTGCTTGTTTAAATTCTATTTTAGACAAATATCTTCCCTTTATAGCATTTTTAGGTGTGGATCATACATAATTGGAGAATATTGACAACTTTTCACTTGAAGACACTTCACCGCCATCATCATGTCGTAGAACGCAATTGATTCTTATTTTTAAATGAGGCTCGAAATAGTTTTAGATAAATGTTGAGATTTCCTCAATAATACAGACCTCATTTATCAAAATCTCAACAAGCGCTTTGCTCTTAACCTTTTTCTTAAGATTGAACAAATACATGCATGGAATTAATCAAATATTTCAAATTAAGAAAAACAATGAAAATACATTAATAATCAAATTGCCTTAAGGTTATAGTAGAGGTGATTGGTCTTCCAATATAGAAGCTTTTAGAAAATACTTTGCTTAATCTAATTATGGATCAAATCAAAACTAGAAAACTTCTACTTACTGGATCAAAAATCAAACATAATATCACCGTATTTTGATACCACATCATGCAATTCTTCATCAGAAAGCATGGAGGGTGTAACATCTTTTTCAACTCTGCAAACAAAAAAATCTTTTCTATTTTTTCTGTATAAATGATTTGTTATAAGGAATGCCAGTGGTAGTAAGAAAAAGACGTTTTACCCTTGTTTGTCAACGTGAAGTCTTGTTGTTTTCCATGCAGTATGGATATGCTAGTTTTTCATGTGTGTTCCAACCAGAAACCATTCCTTAAGGAAATTTTGTTTTCTCAATACATTATAAGTCAAAGCTTCGAAGGACCACAACCGTGTTAACTCATTAATCAACAGTCGAGATAAACATATATATTTCAGCCCGAACTATTAGGACTGAGTATGACTAAAGATAAAAACATGAATTTCGACCTCATGTATATACTCAGTGGTAAATTGTAAACCGCGAGTATAACTGATCAATAAGAATAAGAAGAAATAAACGACCCGAATGGGTTGAGTCTGTTATACATAGCCTAGGATTGATCAATAATAATAAAATGGACTTGCTAGTAGCTGAACAAGTTGGAAACTTAATTGAGTTTTGAATTCTTTTAGAAAGGCACTGGAAGTATAAAAAATAAAACAAATATATCAAAAACATTTTTTTTTATTTTTTTTTGTATTTTGTAATTGTTTTTATGTGGTTATGACATTCTCATTATTTCACCTTCTAGTCCATGTGTTGAACGAGTGCAAAGATTTGGAATATTCGTTACAGTTAATTATGCGTGGTCCTCTTGTTCGACAAAACTACAAACTATTGTCCTATGGGACCGCTTTGCTTAGTTAGCCATCCACAAAACTTGTTTTAATCGTGCTGATGAAATAGGTTAAAAAGCTCCGGAACCACATCGCGGACGTGAATAACTTTAAGTAATAGGTATGGTGATTATTAAAACAAATATATCTTTTTTGGAAAAACAAATTTGTTGTATTTTGCAATTGTTTTGGTTATTAAAAAAAAGTCAAAAAAAGTGGTTATGACATTCTCATTGTTTCACCTTCTAGTTCATGTGTTCAACGAGTGCAAAGATTTGGAATATTTGTTACAGTTAATTATGCGTGGTCCTCTTGTTCGACAAAACTACAGACTATTGTCCTGTTGGACCACTTTGCTTAGTTAGCCATCCACAAAACTTGTTTTAATCGTGCTGATCAAATAGGTTAAAAGCTTCGGGACCACTTGGCGGACGTGAATAATTATGAGTAATAGGTATAGTGATTATTGTTCTTACTCTTTTTTTATTTGTTTTTGTCCTAAATAGAGAAGAAGAAGAAGAAAATTGAAAATATGTTGAAAGAATATCAAAACATTTACCAGTAAAAAAAGTATATTTCAATGCCCGAAGAATTGTCAAAGATTGGTTAATTATGCGTGGTGCTCTTGTTCGACAAAACTACAGACTATTGTCCCGTTGGACCACTTTGCTCAGTTAGCCATCCACAAAACTTGTTTTAATCGTGCTGATCAAATAGGTTGAAAGCTTCGGGACCACTTGGCGGACGTGAATAACTATGAGTAATCGGTATGGTGATTATTGTTCTTACTCTTTTTTTTTTGCCCCTAATAGAGAAGAAGAAGAAAAAAATTAAAAATATGTTGAAAGAATATCAAAACATTTACCAGTAAAAAGAGTATATTTCAATGCCCGAAGAATTGTCAAAGATTGGTTAAGGGTGATCAAGCACGTACAATTAAAAATTTAACGGTACAATTTTTATTGATGAAAACTCTATTAACAAAGAAAAATCAATTTTATAAGAGAAATGCAAAATTGAATGTTTAGGACTCAATAAATTTTATTGTAAGGTTTAACTGAATTTATTGAGGGCTTAGCTGCAAGAAAAATTGATTTGTTAATCAATTTAAACTTTAATTTGAAGAAATTAAAGTTTAGAGGTTAAATTAAAATTTTTAAAAGTTAATTTGATCAAAATAGGAGTTTAATTACTTAAATATAAAAGTTTGATAAGTAATTAGAAACTTAATTGAATAAATAAAAAATCAAGGACCAAACTAAAAAAAACAAGTGAATATAAAGGTTGAATTAATCAAATCAAGAACTAAATTAAATAGATTGGATGTCTATTGATTAAATTAAGAGTCAAAATACTAGAGGGAGCTGCACAACCCATATATATATATAAACAGTTTAAAAAAACAAAAAAAAATTAAAAAATTAAAAATTTTAAAAAAAATTATGATTTTTTCATATGTTTTTCTATCAATTTTGAAAAATATTTATTTTTTTCTTCAAAAAAATATTTTAATTAATAATTTTTTTATTATAAATATTTAAACCAGTTTATATAGTTGTTCATTAACCGCAGTAGCCCTGAAATAATTGATAGAAACCTAACCAACTACTAAGCGCGAGTAAATAAAGTGGTCCAGAAGCTCAAAACCTACACGGCACCTCTTCGCCGCCGGACTATAATTTGTAGTTTTGTCGAACAACAGGCGCACGTTTAATTCTTATAACGAATAAGCCAAATGTTTGGACTCTTTCAACACATGAACTAGAAGACAAAATATTGGGATATCTAACACTGATATCAACAATGAAGATCGGTAAACATCTATCAAATCAATAAACTTTGAAATATCGTATAGGTTTTTAATGCAAGAAAATATGAATAATATTTTTTTTTCGAGTTGTCAAGCTCACCAATTATTACACGATTAATGATTAAAACAATTGTCATTTCAAAAGAATATCGTTCATTTAATTATATTTAATAAATTTAAATTTTTAAGTTCATTGATCAGATCAATTATAACAATTTCAGCGAGTGGTGCGAGCGGCAGCTTGAAATTTATAAGACAACTTGTTGCCATAGGACTCCGTAACCTATTAAGCCCGAGTCAAACACTTTTGTGGGAAAAATCGAGTAAGCAAGAGGCAGGAGCTCAAAACCTATACGACAACTCTTTGCTAAAGGACAATATATTCTTTTAGCCAATCTCCTTTAACTAAACTAAAATCCTACGTGGTTAGGCTAAACTGAGATTCCTTTCGCCAATCCCTTCTTCTCCAAAACCAAAATCTAGTGTGTCTAGGCTAAATTGAGAGTCCTCTCACCAATCCCCTTTTAGCAGAATGAAAATCCTATGTGTGGGTGTGCTAAATTGAGATTTCTTTCACCAATCGCCTTTAACTAGTACTAAAATCTTGTATCTGGTTGGGATAAACTAAGGTTCCTTTTGCCAATCCCCTTTAACCAGAACCCAAATCCTGGGCGTGGTTGGATGAAACTAAGATTTCTTTTGTCAATCCCCTTTAAGCAGAACAAAAATGCTATACGATAGGGCTAAACTGAGAGTCCTCCCACCAATCTCCTTTAACCAGAACCAAAATCCTGTGTGTGGGTGTGCTAAATTGAGATTTCTTTCGCCAATCGCCTTTAACCAGTACCAAAATCTTGTGTGTGGTCGGGATAAACTAAGATTCCTTTCACCAATTTCTTTTAACCAAAACCTAAATTCTGTGCATGGTTGGATGAAACTGAGATTCCTTTCGCCAATCTCCTTTAACTAGAGCCAAAATGCTATGTGCGGTAGGGCTAAACTGAGATTCTTTTCGTCAATCCCCTTTAAGTAGAACCAAAATCCTGTGTGTGGGTGTGCTAAATTGAGATTGCTTTCACCAATCGCCTTCAACCAGTACCTAAATCTTATGTGTGATTGGGATAAACAAAGATTCCTTTCACCAATCCTCTTTAACTAGAACCCAAATCTTGTGTGTGGTTGGATGAAACTGAGATTCCTTTTGCCAATCCTTTTTAACCAGAAACAAAATGCTATGTGCAGTAGTGCTAAACTAAGAGTCCTCTCACCAATCCCCTTTAACCAGAACCCAAATGTCGTGTCGTTGGGCTAAACTGAGATTCCTCTTGCCAATCCCCTTTAACCACGACCAAAAGGCTGTGTTTGATTAGGAAAAGCTAGTTATGGTCCATCCTAATGCATTTTTGTGCATTTTCAGAGTTTGTAATAATTTACCTTCCTGATGTGCATTAAGTTTGGAAGAGATTATTACCAGAAAAGTTTCATTTTTTCCCAAAAATGAGTATTTGAGATTGGATGGCAACGACTTCAAATCAGTTTTTGGTGGTTGAACACTTGAAGGTATGGACTTAATTGATCGTGGTGGCAATTCCTCAATTTATGGCCTCTAATTACTTGTCTTTGATTCTTCTTGAAAATAAATCATTTGCAAATCATCAGATTCATCAATCTCAATTTCACTAGAAGTGGTTGGAAATTGATCATGAATTAATTTTTCAATAAAGTCCACTTCCTGTAAATCATTATCATCTCTAGGTTGCTTGCAAATGTTGAAAATATTCATCTCCAATGTCATGTTTCCAAATGATAGCTTCATCAGTCCATTCCTACAATTAATCAATGCATTAGAAGTTGCAAGAAATGGACGTCCTAAAATAATATGAAATGAATTACATACTTCAACAGGTTGTGTGTCCAAGACAATAAAATCCACAGGATAAATGAATTTATCGACTTGTACTAACACATCTTCAATTATTCCTCTAGGCACTTTTATAGATCTATCGGCAAGTAAAAAAGTTATAGAAGTTGGTTTTAACTCACCTAGATTGAGACTTTAAAAAACTGAATATGGAAGTAAATTCACACTAGCACCGAGATCAAGTAAGACTCTTTCAATTTTATGTTCTCCAATAAAGCAAGAAATTGTAGGACAACCAGGGTCTTTATATTTCAAAGCATTATTGTTCTGAAGAATAACACTTACTTGTTCGGCTAAAAAGGCTTTCTTTTTCACATTCAGTTTCCTCTTCACAGTGCATAGATCTTTCAAAATTTTACCATAGGAAAGAATCTGTTTAATAGGATCCAGCAAAGGTATATTGATTCTTACCTGTTTGAAAATTTCAAAAATTTCAGAGTTGTGATTGACTTTCCTTTGTTTGTTCATGGCTACAAGAAATGGAAGTGCTGGAGGAGAATCAGTCTTTTCTTTGCAATTTTCAGATTCAACTCCTCCCTTACCCTTAGAGATTGACTCATCATCTTTCTCATATGGTTCAAGAGAGGGTTTTCCAATAACCTTACCACTGCGCAGAGTAGTGACTGATTTGACTTGATCCATGTGGTGGCTTTTGAAACTATTTGCATTTGCATTGTATTGTCCCTTGGGATTTTGTTGTGGTTGAGATGAAAACTTACCTTTTTCTTGAAAACTGAGAGCATATGTTAATTTTACAAGAGTATCTTTAAAATTTGTCATGTTTTGAGCAACTTGGGTATTGATTGTCTCTTGCTTTTCAATGAATGCATGCAATGTTTCCTCAATATTTATTCTAGGAGGTGGAGCATAAGCAGATGCATATCCATGAGAATTTTGGAAATTGTGGTGTGCTTGAAATGGTGGTTGTGAATTTTGTGCATTGTTGTTCTC
>NW_011501074.1:57598-61293 GCF_000495115.2 Populus euphratica | reverse complement strand
CAATAGAATTAACAACGGGATATGGTAATTTCTAACCCACAAAATGACCAACTAGGGTGGATTTCCAAAGTTCGCAGCCATCCTCAAACACATCAAGTGGAGGAGCTACTGTCACACGACCATCAGTCATAGCAGGGGGAGCAAAATGCAGATTACGAACTAGAGAAATACCAAGGTTCTTGCTACTCTCATTGTTATCAACATCAGAACCCTTCAAAGCATTTAAAAAATTCAATTTGGGGCGAAGGCTTTGCTGGTCTTGTTTCTGAGACCCTACCTTCAACTCATCAACTTTAGAACCCAACATATGATTCATTTCTGAAACAACATTAGAAGCTTGGGAATTAGAGTGTTTCTTCTCTATGCTAGCTTCAGAATCAGCTTGATTAACATAGTAAATTGAGAAATCCTCATCCCATGGCTGTTCAACATATCTTGTAGCTCTAATCTTAATATATGTCCAGACTTGACTTCATTGTGTTGTTCATTGTTAGAGGTAACCATGGGAATAGAATCCACAGCAAAACATAAGGACATTATGGCAGCATACAAATACTAGAGATACCAAATTCTAAGAGAAACTGAGTCTAAGACGTAACCTAAGCTCAGAAACAACAAGATTCATATTTGTTCATGAAGGGAGAAGAGAATTACAGAATTACGAGGCCAGTATCTTCGCGATTATTGATTGGAATGATGATCCGTGCGGTCAAGCTGTAGAGTATGTTCTGACGAACAACATACTAAAAAAATGGTGACGATCCAACGGTGAACAAAGAAGATCAAGCTTCAACAAAACCCAATTCACGCTGCTGCAACTAAAAATGCAGAACAGTAGAAATATTACGAGATCAATATCTCCCACCTTGTTGATTGGAATGAAGATCCATTCGATCAATGTTTCTAGAAGGCTGGAATGAACAGCATAGTAAGAAATGAGGATGATCCAACGGTGGACGGAGTAGATCTAGCTCCGACAGTTTGATCTCTAATCTCTCTCTCTCTAGCATACATTCTACTCAGGATTACCTTCTTTGTAATGGGATTATACAACTTGTATCCCATCCTTCTCTTATCGTATCAGAAAAATATGCATTTCTCGCTTTTATCATCGAGTTTGGTCCTTCTTGCATCTGAAATCTTTGCATATGCCACACAACCAAAGACTCAAAGATGAGTAACACTTGGTTTGTGACCATTCTATACTTCTTGTGGAGTAACAGCTTGCAACTTCTAGTTGGGCAGGAATTCAATAGATACACTGTACATGATACAGCTTCAGCTCAGTATTGTTTGGGCAGCTTCGTTGCTTTGAGTAGACTTCTTGCCATGTCAAGAATTGTTCGATTCTTTCTCTCAGCTACACCATTCAGCTGTAGTGTATACGCTAGTGTTGTTTGATATCTGATGTTTTGTTGTGTATAAAAGGCTTCAAAGTCATTTGCTGTATATTCTCCACCTTGATCAAATCTCACAGTTTTGATTTATAGCCACTTTGCTTCTTAACAATTGCTTTAAAATCTTTAAAACAATTGAACACTTTTGACTTCCTCTTTAGAAAGTATATCCATGTCTTTCTGCTAAAATCATCAATGAAAGTAAGGAAGTATCTATTTTGTATATCCATGACTATAGTCAACATAGGCTTTATAGGACCACACACATCTGTGTGCACTAACTCCAGTGGCTTGTTTGCTTTCCAGTTGACTTCTTTGACAAAACTGGATTTGCGATGTTTGTTGAGGACACAACTCTCACAAACTTCATCTGGATGATCAATATGAGGCATACCTTTGACCATCTTCTTGCTTCCTAGCATCTTCAGACTTGTGAAATTGAAATGTCCAAGCCTCAAGTTCCAAAGCCACTCTTCATTGTTGGTAATGACACTTAAACACTTTGTTGCATCATATTGGATGTTTAAAGGAAATATCCTATTCTTGGACATTTTCAGATAGGTAATTAATCTCCCATTGTAGTCTATAACTGTCAAATGACAATTCTTCATGAAAAGTGTATAACCTTTCTCTAGAAGTTGACCTATGCTCACCAAGTTCTACTTTATGGCTAGGACATAGTAGACATCAACGATGCAGCTTTGATCGCCATTCTTCAACTCGATTAGGATGTTGCCTTTACCTTTGAATGGAACTTTTGAGGTATTTCCAAAGGTGACTAGACCTTGTATGGTCTCATTTAGATCACCAAATAGATCTCGTTAGCCACACATATGATTGCTGGCTCCAGAATCAAGATACAAATATTCTCTTGATTCTTGTCAAGTCCTTGTAGGACAAATAATGCAGTTGCTCCTTTATTGTTGGCATCCTCCTTTGCATAGTTGGCATGCTCACGTACCTCTAATGGAGCTTTCTTTTGACGTTCAGTGCTATAGTTCCCAAATTGATTGCAATTATAACACTGGATATTCCTCTTATCATGGTTATTGTAACTGCCTCCTCTTCCTCTAGGAGTGAATGCTTGTTGTCCTTGACCTCCTCTGGTGGTGTTTCTACCACCTCTACCTCTAAAACCTGTATTCCAAGAACCTCTTCCGTGAAATAGCTGAAATCCTCCTCGTGTTTGTTGACTTCTTCCTCGAGTGG
This sequence comes from Populus euphratica, assembly GCF_000495115.2. Classification (NCBI taxonomy): domain Eukaryota; kingdom Viridiplantae; phylum Streptophyta; class Magnoliopsida; order Malpighiales; family Salicaceae; genus Populus; species Populus euphratica. Next base: position 58,687 of record NW_011501074.1, on the reverse strand, counting down.
TATATCCACTTGTTGAAGTCTCCTGTTACTCATATCTATCTTTGAGAGACGACTTTGCTTGTAAGGCATGAGCTTACAAAGAACTCATAATCTCATCCACTATCAATATGTCCACTTCTTTAGACTCTTCAATAACGACAACAATAAAATCAAATTTTGGATCTAGGGATCTCAAAATTTTCTCGGTAATCCGAGTATCTGTAAGGGCTTCTCCATTTCTTCTTATCTAATTAACTATCACCATAATTCTTGTATGATAATCAGAAATAGATTTTGAGGACTTCATTTGTAATAATTCAAATTCACTACTCAAAGATTGGAGACAAATCTTCTTAATTCTGTTAGCACTTTTGTATTTTTGTTGGAGAGCCTCCCATATATCTTTTGATGTTTCTGCAGAAGCAATTATCTCAAATGTGGCTTCATCAAGACCTTGATAAATGATGGTCTTTGCTTTGTTGTCTTTCTTTCTATTAGCTTTGAGGACTTGCTTCTGTGCCTATTATAGAGAATCTTCTGATTCTTTGGACTCTGATTCATCATAACTATGTTGCACAATCTCTATACACTCTTGTGAACCAAGAAATGCCTTCAATCTGATGCACCAACTATTATAGTTGTCTTTGGTTAGCTTCGGGATAAGTGTTTATGCATTTTTTATAGTCATTTTATTCTTTGAATGACTATATCTCCTTTTGTAAGTTAAATTTGGCAAAAAAGACATTGTAGATCGATCCGGAATGGTCCAAATAGTACGAAACAGATCTAACTTTGTAGAAAATGGGTTAGAAATGGGGTGAACATGTCAAAAAACCAATTTTGTATGTCGGGTGGTTCGTTGGGGTTAAACCAGGAATATTCAATCGGCTCGGTTGTGGCTCGGCTTCGCTTCGTCGGCGACTCAGCTTGAGTCTCGGCTTACGACTAGGCTTGACGAATGGCTTGACACGACTAAAAGATTGATGTCTTCTCCCAAGTGCAGGAGTGTCGAAGTAAAAAATAACCCGGCAAGACCGGGGTCGAACCACAGGGAGGTTAATTATACAAATTATAAACAACAATTATAAAACAACAATAACAACAACAGTA
>NW_011501074.1:50255-57350 GCF_000495115.2 Populus euphratica | reverse complement strand
TAATAATAATAAAAATAATAATAACAATAATAATAGTGGTAGTAGTACTAATAATAATAATAATAATAATAATACTAATAATAATAATAATAAAGAAAGAGAAGAAGAAGAAGATGATGATGATGATGAGAACTTAGAGATGGAAAATTAATGTAAGGATTAAACAATAATAAGAACAAATGTCAAGGTTAGAGGTATCAAACATTAAAGTCCATATTAAGTTTACATTATACTTATTCTTACACCATTACTGTAACCTTTTCACCTTGACATAACTAACTTAGCTAGACATAATGAAAGAAAGCAAAATAGATAAACAAAATAAGAACATAAAAGTTAACTAAGTAAAAGAAAGGAAATGAAAGGCATAAACTTAATATTAATGAAAGCAAAGCATAAACATTACAAAGAATACAAAGAGAGAAAGGAAGAGCATGATCTTGATCTGGAAACCAAGATGCCTAAATGCATGGCAAATGCTTCCTTTTATAGGCCAAAATTGGGAACTATTGATTTGACGACTAATTGATAAGTGGGTGGCCAACTTTTGACTTGGTGACAATCCTTATCTTCTCTTGTCTGGCCAAAACGACATTGATAACGTCAAAATTGGAGCCAGTTGTAAACATGAAAGTTGTAGGCAATTGTCTCAGGTTTCTTGTGTAAAAACTTCAGCTCATTTGGACTTCTATAACTCCAGATATGGACAAAATACCGAACAGTGCTCGTGCTGGAAGACAGATTCGGGCTTCTTTGTTGTTGCTACAATTTGGACTTGATAATGGCCTTTTTACATCTTGGGCTCTATATGAAAGTTGTAGGCCTATGTCTTACCTTTCCATCCATATAAATTGGACCTAAATCTAAGATATATAGCTCCAGATATGACCCAATTACCGAATAGTGTTCTGGTTTGAATTGCACCGACATCTCTTTTCTAAGTTTGACCATCTCTTTATCCTTGCAATTTAAGTTCTTCAAGTCATCAATCAATCCTTTCATTTATGTGATAGGCCTGCATTTAAAATGAACATTTACCACAAATTAAAGGTATCTTACATTATTAGATATATTATTATAAAACATGCTTTAGTTAAGGAGTTATTGATACTTCAAGTGCAAAATGATGATATAAAACCATGATAAAAATGCACTTTTAAGTACTAATCACACCCCCCAACCAGCTTATTACTAGTCCCTAGTAATTAAAGCGTAAAATAGAAAAACAATTTGCAAATTCTACAAAGCAAGGTATTCATCATTTAACTTCCATTAATCTATCCAGATAAACAAACTCTCATTAAATTTATATATTTGCTCAATACCACTTAACAAGATATTAATAAACCTTTCTTTTGTGCTCAATGTATCAACACATAATTATGGGGCTTTTCTTGGAAGAAAACAAAATTTTTATTCTAATGTTTAAGGTTAACTTCCTTGGGTTGAGATTATTATTTTTGTCTTTTTTTTTTCTTTCTTTTTTTTTTTTTAAAAAAATCTATATACATATAATTTAAAAACATCATGCATCTTTAACCCATGTAACGAGCTTTCAGCTAATGACTCCCAGACCAGTTGGTCTTAGGGCATTAGGTGTTAAGACACCCCTACGAGCTTAGTAACTCGGGTCGCAGATACTGATATGTAGATAGTGCAATGTTTGATTCCCTTAAGCTTTTCTCCTCAACCCATGTAACAAGCGTTGGGCCAATAGCTCCCAAGTCAGTTGACTTTAGGGTATTAAGTGTTAAAACACCCCTTCGGGCTTAATTGCTTAGGTTAGGGAGGCTACGAAACCAAACTTATCTACATTTTTATTATCATCATTTTTTCTTTTCTTTTTTTTTTCTTTTTTTTTCATGTTTTTTTTTCTTAATTATATACAATCCCTTTTTCTTAGTTGTTACCTTTAACAAAAGAACATAAATAATGTAATAATCCAATATGCAACCCACAATCATATGTTAAAGTGTGTGTGTGTAAATTAAGGTTTAAGAATACATGTTAAATAAGTATATGAGCAGAATTAAGTGATAACAATGCGAGAGTTTGTAAACCTGAATATTTCAGGAAGTATTATAATAGACCTTGTTAAGAATGGTTACTAAGATGCGTCTCAAGAGTCACTTTAACAAAAGACCTCCTTTACTCTGCCATCCTAGTAACAACAATTATGCACATGCTTTATGAAATGAAAAACAATTTTTTTTTTATATCAACTACTACCCTCTCCCCCCAACCAAAACGAGACATTGTCCTCAATGTTCTAAGGTAGAAAGATAGAGTATAGAAGATATCACCTGAAATAACAAACACTGACAAAACCTGAAACACACTGAAACAAAAATAAGAAATAACAAAACACAATAATAAAACCAAAAGACACAAAAAATCACAAATGAAGGCTCAAATCCAATCTAAGCTTTTTACGGCTTCCCTTAGTTGACCAATTTATGCGACTCATGGAAGGATCAATCACAGGAGTGAAAGATTGTAGTTGGTCAATCAATTGTTCAGCAGTAGTAGCAGAGATTATGATTTGGCGTGCAGAAGATGTTAGAAATTCCTGTTCCACAGCATGATCAAGAAAAGACAACAACTTATCATAATAACCATTAACATTTAACAAACCTATGGGTTTATGGTGAATGTGCAGTTGAGCCCAAGAGGAAATATGAAAGATCTCTTCCAATGTACCTAGACCACCTGGTAAAGCAATGAAGGCATCAGCATGATTAAACATTGCATTCATTCGAGCCGACATTGTGGAGACCTGAAGTTCCTCTCCAATTGTTTTTCCAATGATGTCCCCTTGTGCCAAAGCTTCAGGGACGACCCCCAAAACTTGACTACCTCCTAAAAAGGTAGTTATTGACACACCTCCCATTAACCCAAGACTGCCTCCCCCATACACTAAATGAATCTTTCTCTCAGCTAGCACCTAACCAAGATGATTTGCTGATTCTAAAAACTCCTTTTCTTTCCCAGGACTAGATCCACCGAAAACACAAATATTTCTTATATGATGACCGGAGGAACTTGCCATTTCTACACACTGTATTTGTTGAATGTATGGGTTGAGTAGAAATGAAAGGAAGGAAGAGAGGGTTTTATAGATGAGAAATGAGAAAGGCAATCATAACACCTATATGTAGGCCAGCTGGAGTCTCACACACACTCTCTCACTCTTTATTTATTTATTTATTTACTTTTGAAAAAGCATGTGTATGTACAGGTAGTTGTGATTGTGGCTCACATCTTCCCTTGGTTTTACGTTCAAGAACGGCTTAAACGCCCTCTATGGGTCGGGGATAGGCTTCCCATCCAATTTTCTTAAAAACTGGCAAACAGGGTCTTTTTTAGTCAGATTCCCAAGACTAAGTCGATCATGTTCTTTATGAAATAGTGGCCATAAATCATGAATTGCACGATGCACATCTCCACTAGGATGCGTCTCAAGAGTCAATAGAAGATTATCTAAAGACTCCTTACTCAGGCCATCCTTAATGAATTGTATTTTATCTTCACGGTTTATAGATACCATTCCTAAAGAGCGACATTGTGTATTACAAGTCCATCTAGCACATCGATGACAGACATCCAGTCATTTTGCACGACGCTTCTTTGCAAAAGTGCTTTTACCTGTTCCAGGCATGTGTGAAATGAAGTTAGAGGACTCACCTGATAATCGGACCTTTGCTTCAATCAACCAGCGAATATCTTCACGAATTCCATGATTCATTAACAATCTCAATCTTGCACATCTAGCACGGTAAATTTTTGTAATCGCATTCTGAGGCAGAGTGGGAAAATACTTTTTCAATTTTTCAAGATTAGTGTCCATTTTCAAATGAGAATTGGAAGAGAGATTCAAAGAATTGCACAGATATATACACAGATATTAGTAATTGTGGGAAACTGAAAGAACCGACTTAAGTCACGGAGTACCGTTATCCGCCATTTGACCGGGGTGAGAGAAACTAGCAAAAATCACTAAAAAAAGAAACACAAAAACAATGTGAGAAAAAAAATAATAATCAACCTTTATCTACAAAATCATTCAAACCAGTTGATTCATTTTCATTAAAAAAATTATCAAAGTGAGCTTTCAAACGATGTCCATTTTCCTTAAAATCATTGTCATTCATTGAATTCTCAATATCACAGGCCCCATAAGGATTGCTCCATCTTGGTCTTAGATCTCTAGGGACTGCATAGATTTGAGAATCATAAAACAAAACTTTTTGACCAGTATCAATCTTTTGACAATTTTCACAAGTTTTGCAGAATGCATGCGTGTCCTTGAACATGGTGGGCCAATAAAATCCATTTTGAAAGATTTTTGTAGCTGTCTTTTTTTACGAGAAATAACTTCCGCATGCTTCAGAATGACAAAGTTTAATGACACTACTTACCTCATTGTCGGGAATAAATCTTTGAAATATTTGATCAGGACAATATTTGAATAAGTTAGGGTCATCACAGTAAAAGCTCTTCACTTCGTTCAAAAACTTTTCTTTGTCTTCGGTGCTCCAATTAGCTGGCAAATCTCCTAAAGTAAGAAAATTAATATTTTTATTATACCAAGGCATTGGACTAAGAGAAAGTAAGGATTCGTTAGGAAAGTAATCATCCTTTGGTGTGATGTCAGATGTCGAATCTGTTGTCACTGTTGACAAAAGATTCGCATCAACATTTTCGGTGCTTGTTTCATCTGTGATTTCTTCCTCAGAATAAATCATTTGCAAATCTTCAGTTTCATCCAATTCATTTTTACTTAAAGTAGATTCAAGTTGATCATAAACTAATTCCTCAATATGATCTACTTCTTGTAAATCATTATCATCTCCAGGTTGCTTGCAAATGTTGAAAATATTCATCTCCAATGTCATGTTTCCAAATGATAGCTTCATCAGTCCATTCCTACAATTAATCAATGCGTTAGAGGTTGCAAGAAACGGACGTCCTAAAATAACAGGAAATGAATTACATGCTTCAACAGGTTCTGTGTCCAAGACAATAAAATCCATAGGATAAATGAATTTATCGACTTGTACTAACACATCTTCAATTATTCCTCTAGGCACTTTTGTAGATCTATCGGCAAGTAAAAGAGTTATAGAAGTTGGTTTTAACTCACCTAGATTGAGACTCTGAAAAACTAAATATGGAAGTAAATTCACACTAGCACCAAGATCAAGTAAGGCTCTTTCAATTTTATGCTCTCCAATAAAGCAGGAAATTGTAGGACAACCAAGGTCTTTGTATTTCAAAGCATTATTATTTTGAAGAATAGCACTTACTTGTTCCGCTAGAAAGGCTTTCTCTTTCACATTCAGTTTCCTCTTCACAGTGCAGAGATCTTTTAAAAATTTAGCATAGGAAGGAACCTGTTTAATAGCATCCAGCAAAGGTATATTGATCCTTACCTGTTTGAAAATTTCAAAAATTTCAGAGTTGTGATTGACTTTTCTTTGTTTGGTCATGGCTTGAGGAAATGGAAGTGCTGGCGGTGAATCAGTCGTTTCTTTGCAATTTTCAGATTCAACCCCTTCCTTACCATCAGAGATTGACTCATCATCTTTCTCATAAGGTTCAAGAGAGGGTTTTTCAATAACTTACCGCTGCGCAGAGTAGTGACTGATTTGACTTGATCCATGTGTTGGCTTCCGGAACTACTTGCATTTGCATTGTATTGCCCTTTGGGATTTTGTTGTGTTTGAGATGGAAACTTACCTTTCTCTTGGAAACTAAGAGCAGATGTTAATTTAGCAAGAGTATCTTTAAAATCTGTCATGTTTTGAACAAGTTGAGTATTAATTGTCTCTTGCTTTTCAATGAATGCATACAAAGTTTCCTCAAAATTTCTTGTAGGAGGTGGAGCATGAGGAGGTGCATATCCATGAGAATTTTGGAAATTATGGTGTGCTTGAAACGATGGTTGTGAAGTTTGTGCATTGTTGTTCTCACTCTTCCAACTAAAATTTGGGTGATTTCTCCAAGTAGGGTTGTATGTTTGTGAGTATGGGTTATGGTTGGCCCTTTGGAAACTGTTTAAAGCATGGGCTTGTTCATGGAGACATTCCTTAAAAGAAGGCAAGGTTGGACAATCGTTGGTTCAGTGTTCATTTGTTTCACAGATTTGACACACAATGTTTTCAACAGATTTTAATTGACCACTCTTTTTCAATTCTAGTGCCTCGACTTTTCTAGCTAAAGATGCAAACTTGGCTTGAAGGTCATGATCTTCCCTAAGGTTGTACATACCTCCACTAGATGTATGAGGTTGAGTTTTACTCGATGCCTCATAAGTACCCGCGATGTCCCAATTTTGAGCATTTTCAGCTAACAAGTCTAAGTACTCCATTGCTTCATCAGGGTCTTTATCTTCAAAAGTTCCATTGCACATCAATTCAACCATTTGCCTATCTTTAGGTGTTAACCCTTCATAGAAATGTGAAACCAATCTCCATGTTTCAAAACCATGATGAGGGCAAGTACTAAGCAAGTCTCGATACCTATCCCAACATTGGTAAAATGTTTCTCCTGGTTTTTGAGTTAAAGTGGTGATTTGTCTCTTGAAAGAGTTTGTTCTATGAGATGGGAAAAATTTCTTTAAAAACTGTTGTTGCATTTCATCCCAAGCACGAATGGATCCTGGTCTCAAATTTTGTAGCCATGTTTTAGCTTTATCTTTTAATGAAAAAGGAAAAAGCTTTAATCTGATGGTGTTCATGCTACAATTTAAATTATTATATGTGTTGCAAACCTCCTCAAATTCCCTTAAATGCAAGTATGGATTTTCCAATTCCACGCCATGAAAAGAAGGTAAAAGTTGAATAATGCCTGGTTTAAAATTAAAATGAGATGCATCGGGAGGAAAAACTATGCATGATGGTGCACTTGTTCTTGTGGGATTCATATGGTCTCTAAGTGTTCTAGCACGGTTATTCTCATTATTCTCATTATGAAGTGATTGATTATCTTCTTCGGCCATATTTTCTGAAAGGCATAAACTTGATATTAATGAAAGTAAAGCATAAACATTACAAAAAATACAAAGAGAGAAAGGAAGAGCATGATCTTGATCTG
>NW_011501074.1:46299-50156 GCF_000495115.2 Populus euphratica | reverse complement strand
AAATTGGGAGCTATTGATTTGATGACTAATTGATAACTGGGTGGCCAACTTTTGACTTGGTGACAATCCTTATCTTCTCTTGTCTGGCCAAAAAGTCATTGATAACGTCAAAATTGGAGCCAGTTATAAACATGAAAGTTGTAGGCAATTGTCTCAGGTTTCTTGTGTAAAAACTTCAGCTCATTTCGACTTCTATAACTCCAGATATGGACAAAATACCGAACAGTGCTCGGGCTGGAAGACAGATTCGGTCTTCTTTGTTGTTGCTACAATTTGGACTTGATAATGGCCTTTTTAGATCTTGGGCTCCATATGAAAATTGTAGGCCTATGTCTTACCTTTCCATCCATATAAATTGGACCTAAATCTAAGATATATAGCTCCAGATATGACCCAATTACCGAACAGTGTTCCGGTTTGGATTGCACCGACATCTCTTTTCTAAGTTTGACCATCTCTTTATCCTTGCAATTTAAGTTCTTAAATTAGTAGTAGTAGTAGTAGTACTAATAATAATAATAATAAAGAAATAGAAGAAGAAGAAGAAGATGAGAACTTTGAGATGGAATATTAATGTAACGATTAAACAATGATAATAACAAATGTCAAGGTTAGAGGTTCCACTAATGGTATATCAAACAAGTATAGTATAAACTCTTATTATTGAATTGGAAACCACACACAAAGGAGGTTCCAATCAGATTATATATTGTTAACATGATTACATTAGTCATCTTATTCAATTAATGCTAATACTTGTAAATCTCGTCAAGCATTCATGATTATAACTTATGTTAACAACAAATCAAGTTCTTTTCATAGCTCACGTGTCGGTTATACCATACAGTATGGGCTATAAAAGTGCCAAGCATTTGTTGTACCAAGTGTTATACAACATAAATCAAGATTAGTCATTTAACAAGCAAAGTATTAAAGAGTGAACAAGATAACAAATATAAAACATGTTAGTATCAAACATTAAAGTCCATATTAAGTTTACATTATACTTATTCTTACACCATTAGTGTAACCTTTTCACCTTGACATAACTAACTTAGCTAGACATAATGAAAGAAAGCAAAATAGATAAACAAAATAAGAACATAAAAGTTAACTAAGTAAAGGAAAGGAAATGAAAGGCATAAACTTAATATTAATGAAAACAAAGCATAAAAAATACAAAGAGAGAAAGGAAGAGCATGATCTTGATCTGAACACCAAGATGCCTAAATGCATGGCAAATGCCTCCTTTTATAGGCCAAAATTGGGAACTATTGATTTGGTGACTAATTGATAAGTGGGTGGCCAACTTTTGACTTGGTGACAATCCTTATCTTCTCTTGTCTGGCCAAAACGTCATTGATAACGTCAAAATTGGAGCCAGTTGTAAACATGAAAGTTATAGGCAATTGTCTCAGCTTTCTTGTGTAAAAACTTCAGCTCATTTGGACTTCTATAACTCCAGATATGGACAAAATACCGAACAGTGCTCGGGCTGGAAGACAGATTCGGGCTTCTTTGTTGTTGCTACAATTTGGACTTGATAATGGCCTTTTTAGATCTTGGGCTCCATATGAAAGTTGTAGACCTATGTCTTACCTTTCCATCCATATAAATTGGACCTAAATCTAAGATCTGTAGCTCCAGATATGACCCAATTACCGAACAGTGTTCCGGTTTGGATTGCACCGACATCTCTTCTCTAAGTTTGACCATCTCTTTATCCATGCAATTTAAGTTCTTCAAGTCATCAATCAATCCTTTCATTTATGTGATAGACCTGCATTAAAAATAGACATTTACCACAAATTATAGGTATCTTATATTATTAGATACATTATTATAAAACATATTTTAGTTAAGGAGTTATTGATACTTCAAGTGCAAAATGATGATATAAAACCATGATAAAAATGCACTTTTAAGTACTAAGCACTTAACTAAACATAATGAAAGAAAGAAAAATAAATAAACAAAATAAGAACATAAATAAAATAAAAGTTAACTAAGTAAATGAAAGGAAATGAAAGGTATAAACTTGATATTAATGAAAGCAAAGCATAAACATTATAAAAAATACAAAGAGAGAAAGCAAAAGCATGTTCTTGATCTGGAAACCAAGATGCCTAAATACATGGCAAATACCTCCTTTTATAGGCTAATATTGGGAACATTGATTTGATAACTAATTGATGAATGGGTGACCAACTCTTGACATCGTGACAATCCTTATCTTCTCTTGTCTACCCCAAATGTCATTGATAACATTAGAATTGGAAGCACTTGAAAACATGAAAGTTGTAGGAAATTATCTCAGCTTTCTAAGGAAAAAAAATATAGGTCATTTGGACTTTTAGAACTCAAGATATACTCCAAACACTAAACAATGCTTGGGCTAAAGGACAGATTCAGACTTCTTTGTTGTTACTACAATTTGGACTTGAAAATGGCCTTTTTAGTTCTTGGGATCCATATGAAAGTTGTAGGCCTATGTCTTACCTTTCCATCATATAAAGTAGACCTAAATCTGGGATATACAACTCCAGATATGACCCAATTACTGAACAGTGTTCCAGTTTGGATTGCACCGACATCTCTTTTCTAAGTTTGGCCATCTCTTTGTCCATTCAATTTCAGTTCTTAAATTCATCAATCAATGCTTTCATTTATGTGATAGGCCTACATTTAAAATGAACATTTACCACAAATTAAAGGTATCTTATATTATTAGATATATTATTATAAAACATGCTTTAGTTAAGGAGTTATTGATACTTCAAGTGCAAAATGATGATATAAAACCTTGATAAAAATACAATTTTAAGTATTAATCAATAGGTATTGAAACTTGCTTAATACTTGCCCTCATTATAGTTTTGAAATATAGAGATTGGTTTAACATTTTATGAAGGTTAACAGTTAGAGATAGACAAATTGTTGAATTAATGTGCAATGAAACTTTTAAAGATAAAAACCCTAATGAAGCAATAGAGTACCTAGATTTGTTAGCTGAAATGCTCAAAATTAGGACACTGTAGGTACTTATGAGGTACCGGGTAAAACTCAACCCCATACATCTAGTAGAGGTATGTATAACCTTAGGAAAGATCATGTCCTCCAAGCTAAGTTAGCATCTTTATTTAGAAAAGTTGAGACACTGAAATTAAAAAAGAGTGGTCAATTAAAATCTATTTAAGACATTGTATGTCAAATTTGTGAAACCAATGAACACTCAATCAATGACTGTCCACCTTAGCCTTTTTTTAGGGAATGTCTCCATTAACAAGCTCATGCTTTAAACAGTTTTTAAAGGCCCAATCATAACCTATACTCATAAATATATAATCATAGTTAGAGAAATCACATAAATTTTAGTTAGAAGAGTGATACATAAAATAGTCACCGTTTCAAGCACACCATAACTTCCAAAATTCTCATGGATATACACCTCCTTATACTCCACCTCCTAGAAGAAATCTTGAGGAAACTTTGTATGCATTCATTAAAAAGCAAGAGACATTGAACACTCAACTTACTCAAAGTATAACAGATTTAAAGATACTCTTGCAAAATTCACATCTACTTTTAGTTAAAAAAAAAAGATAAATTTTCATCTCAACCACAACAAAATCTTTAGGGGCAATACAATACAAGTGCAAGTAGCTCCGGAAGTCAACACATGAATCAAGTCCAATTAGTCATTACTCTCCTAACACGATTAAAAAATTGATGTCTTCTCCCAAGTGCAAGAGTGTCGAAGTAATAACCCAGCAAGACTAGGATCGAACCATAGGGAGGTTAATTGTTTAAATTATAAACAACAATAATAGTAGTAGTGGGAGTAGGAGTAGGAGTAG
>NW_011501074.1:45852-45965 GCF_000495115.2 Populus euphratica | reverse complement strand
TATATACATATAATTTAAAAACATTATGCATCTTTAACCCATGTAACGAGCTTTCAGCTAATGACTCCCAGACCAGTTAGTCTTAGGGCATTAGGTGTTGAAACACCCTCACA
>NW_011501074.1:44520-45629 GCF_000495115.2 Populus euphratica | reverse complement strand
TTTTTTTCTTTTTTTTTTTTTCATGTTTTTTTTTTTCTTAATTATATACAATCCCTTTTCCTTAGTTGTTACCTTTAACAAAAGAACATAAATAATGTAATAATCCAATGTGCAACCCACAATCATAAGTTAAAATATGGGTGTGAAAATTAAGGTTTAAGAATACATGTTAAATGAGTATATGAGCAGAATTAAGTGATAACAATGCGAGAGTTAGTAAACATGAATATTTTAAGAAGTATTTGAATAGAATTTGTTATGAATATTGCAAATAACTATTGAAAAATATTTACCAAGATACGTCTCAAGAGTCAATAAAATTCCTTCTTATTCTGCCATCTTAGTAATAACAGTTTGTAAATAGTTTATGAAAAAGAAAACATAGTTAGTTTTGTTTTAATATCAACTACTACCTTCTCCCTCCAACCAAAGCGAGACATTGCCTCTCCCCCCAACTAAAACGAGACATTGTCCTCAATGTTCTAAGGTAGAAAGATAGAGTATAGAAGACATCACCTGAAATATCAAACACTAACAACCCTAAAACACACTTAAACAAATATAAGAAACAACAAAACATAAATATTAAACTATTAAAAAAAACAAAACACACAAGTTTTTACAAACTAAGACTCAAATCGCAGTTGTGATTATAGCTCACATCTTCCCTTGGTTTTATGTCCAAGAACGGCTTAAACACCCTCTATGGGTCAAGGATATGCTTCTCATCTAGTTTTCTTAAAAACTAACAAATAAGGTCTTTTTTAGTTAGATTCCCAAGACTATACCAAGCATATTCTTTATGAAAATGGGTTTATAAGTCATGAATTGCACGATGCTTATCTCGACTATGATGAGACTTAAGAGTCAATAGAAGATTATCTAAAGACTCTCTGTGTTTTGAAATAAATCTCACCTTTTGATAATTTTTACAGGTTTTGCATAATACATATGAATCCTTGAATATGGTAGGCCAATAAAATCCACATTGTAAGATTTTTGCAGTTGTCTTTTTTAATGAGAAATGATCCCCACTTTCTTTAGAGCGATAAAATTTAATGACATTACTTACCTCATTATCGGGAATGCATCTTTGAAATATTTGATCA
>NW_011501074.1:37094-40977 GCF_000495115.2 Populus euphratica | reverse complement strand
CCAAGTGTTATGCAACATAAATCAAGATTAGTCATTTAACAAGCAGAGTATTAAAGAGTGAACAAGATAACAAATATAAAACATGTTAGTATCAAACATTAAAATCCATATTGAGTTTACACTATAGTAATTATTACGCCATTAGTATAACTTAGATAAATATAATGAAAGAAATAAACATAAATAAACAAGATAAGAATACAAATAAGATAAAAGTTAACTAAGTAAATGAAAGGAAATAAAAGGCATAAACTTAATATTAATGAAAACAAAGCATAAAAAATACAAAGAGAGAAAGGAAGAGCATGATCTTGATCTGAAAACCAAGATGCCTAAATGCATGGAAAATGCCTCCTTTTACAAGCCAAAATTGGGAACTATTGATATGATGGCTAATTGATAAGTGGGTGGCCAACTTTTGACTTGGTGACAATCCTTATCTTCTCTTGTCTGCCCAAAACGTCATTGATAACGTCAAAATTGGAGCCAGTTGCAAACATGAAAGTTGTAGGCAATTGTCTCAGCTTTCTTGTGTAAAACATTCAGCTCATTTGGACTTCTAGAACTCCAGATATGGCCAAAATACCGAACAGTGCTCGGGCTGGAAGACAGATTCGGGCTTCTTTGTTGTTTCTACAATTTGGACTTGATAATGGCCTTTTTAGATCTTGGGCTCCATATGAAAGTTGTAGGCCTATGTCTTACCTTTCCATCCATATAAATTGGACCTAAATCTGAGATATATAGCTTTAGATATGACCCAATTACCGAACAGTGTTTTGGTTTGGATTGCACCGACATCTCTTTTCTAAGTTTGGCCATCTCTTTGTCATTTCAATTTCAGTTCTTAAACTCATTAATCAATCATTTTATTTATATGATAGGCCTGTATTTAAAATAAATAGTTACCATAAATTAAAGGTATCTTATATTATTAGATATATTATTATAAAACATGCTTTAGTTAAGGAGTTATTGATATTTCAAGTGCAAAATGATGATATAAAACCTTGATAAAAATATGCTTTTAAGTACTAATCATCTCCACAGTGGTAAGGTTATTGAAAAATTAATTTTTGAACCTTGTGAGAAAGATGATGAAGCAATCTCTAAGGGTAAGGAAGGGGTTAAACCTGAACATTGCAAATAAAAGACTGATTCCTCACTAGTATTTTCTCATGTTATGACCAAATAAAGAAAAGTGAATCACGATTCTGAAATCTTTGAAAATTTTAAACAGGAAGAAATCGAGGATGAAAAAGGCATAAAAAATGTTGTCGCGGATCATTTGTCAAAATTGACAATAGATTTGACATCTGACATCACACTTATCGATTATTACTTTCCTAATGAATCTTTACTTTCTCTTAGTTTAATGCATTGGTTTGCTAAAAATATCAATTTTCTTACTTAAGGATTTTTGCCAGCTCATTTGGATAACCAAGACAAAAGAAAGTTTTTGAGTGACATACAAAATTTTTATTAGGATGACCTTTACTTATTCAAATATTATCTTGATCAAATATTTTAAAGATGCATTCCCAACAATGAGGTAAGTAGTGTCATTAAATTTTATTACTCTAAGGCATGTGAGGATCATTTCTTGTTAAAAAAAGGATTGTAAAAATCTTACAAAATGGATTTTTTAGGATTGTAAAAATCTTACAAAGTGGATTTTTTACTGGCCTAGCATGTTCAAGGACACACATGTATTCTACAAAACCTTTAAAAATTGTCAAAATATGGGATTTATTTCAAAACATAGAGAGTCTTTAGATAATCTGCTATTGACTCTCAAGTCTCATTATAATAAAGATATGCATCGTGCATTCATGATTTATGGCTCCATTTTCATAAAAAACATGCTCATTATAGTTTTGGAAATTTGACTAAAAAAGACCATATTTGTCAGTTTTTAAGAAAACTGGATAGGAAACCTATCCCCAACCCATAAAGAGCATTTAAGCCATTATTGGACGTAAAAACAAAGGAAAATATAAGCCACAATCACAACTATAATTTGAGTCTTAGTTTGTAAAAAATTGTGTCTTTTGGTTTTATTAATAGCATAATATTTTATTTTGTTATTTCTTATATTTGTTTAAGTGTGTTTTAGGATTGTCAGTGTTCTTTGCTTCCAATAATGTCTTCTATACTCTAACTTTCTACCTTAGAACATTGAGGACAATGTATCGTTTTGATTAGGGGAAAGGGTAGTAATTGATATAAAAAAATAATAAGTGTGTTTTCTATTTCATAAAATATTTGACAAAACTGTTATTAGGATGGTAGAGTAATGAGGAATTTTATTGACTCTTGAGATACATTTTAGTAAATATTTTCCAATGGTTATTTGCAATATTCATAACAATATATATCACATACTTCTCTTGAAATATTCAAGTTTATAAACTCTCGTATTATTATCAATTGATTCTGCTCATATTCTCATTTAACAAGTATTCTTAAACTTTTATTTTTACACACATACTTTAACATATGATTGTGGGTTACACATTGTATTATTACATTATTTATATTCTTTTATGAAAGGTAATGACTAAGAAAAAGGGATAGTATATAAATTATAAAAAAACAAAACAAAAAAAAAACAAATAATGACAATAAAAACGTAGATAAGTTTGTTTTCGTAGCATCCTTAACCTAAGCAATTAAGCTCAAAAGGGTATTTTAATACCTAATATGCTAAAGTCAACTGACTTAGGAGCTGTTGGTCCAACACTTATTACATAGGTTGAGGAGAAAAGCTTAAGGGAATCAAACATTGTACTATCTACATATTAGTATCTATAACCCGAGTTAATAAGTTCGTAGAGGTGTCTCAACACCTATTGCCCTAAGACCAACTAACCTAGGAGTCATTCGTTAAAAGCTTTTAAATGGGTTAAAGATGCATGGTGTTTTATATATATATATATATATATATATATTAAAAAAAAGATAATAATCCCAACCTAAAGAAGTTAACCTTAAAAATTAGAACAAACATTTTGTTTTCTTTCAAGAAAAGTCCTATAACTATGTATTGATATATTAAGCACAAAAGAAAGGTTTATTAATATTTTGTTTAAGTGGTGTTGAGCAGATATATAAATTTAATGAGAGTTTGTTTATCTGGATAGATTAATAGAAGTTGAATGATGAATGCTTTGTTTTGTGGAATTTGCAAATTGTTTTTCTATTTTAACAATTTAATTACTAGGGACTAGTACTAAGCTAGTTGGGGGGTGTGATTAGTACTTAAAAGTGTATTTTTATCAAGGTTTTATATCATCATTTTGAACTTGAAGTATCAATAACTCCTTCACTAATGCATGTTTTATAATAACAAGTCTGATACCATAAGATACCTTTAATTTATGATAAATATTCATTTTAAATACAAGTCTATTATATAAATAAAAAGATTGATTAATGAGTTTAAGTATTGAAATTAAAAGGACAAAAAGAGAGCCAAACTTAGAAAAAAGATGCTGGCTCAACCCAAACTAGAATATTGTTCAGTTATTGAGTCATATCTAGAGCTATAGGTCTTAGATTTAGGTATGCTCTATATGGATGAAAAGCTAAGACATAGACCTAAAATATTCATGGGAAAGCAAGACTCAATTATGTTGTTTGGAAGTCTAAATCTTAGCAATAACAGAAAAGTCCAAATCTATCCTGTAGCCTATATATTATTCAGTGTTTAGCCTATATCTTGAGTTTTAAAAGTTTAAATGACCACAATTTTTTTTTCATAAAAAGCTGAGACAATTTCCTAGAACTTCAATGATTTAAGTTTGTTCGAATTCTAACATTAGTAATGACGTTTTATTCAGACAAAAAGATAAGGATTGTCACCAAGTCAAAAGTTGGCTAC
>NW_011501074.1:16501-37007 GCF_000495115.2 Populus euphratica | reverse complement strand
AGTTGGCCTCCCGACTCAACAATTTGTCAACAAATCAATAGTTTCCAGTTTTGACTTATAAAATAGAGCATTTGTCATGCATTTAGGCATCTTGATTTTTAGATCAAGATCATGTTCTTGCTCTCTCTTTATTATAATGCTTAAGTTTTGCTTATATTAATCTCTTATTTATACTTCTCATCTCCTTTCCTTTACTTAATTAACTTTTATCTTATTTATGTTTCTCTCTTTTATTATGTTTAGTTAAGTTTATTATGTCAAGGTAAAAATGTTACACTAATGGTGTAAGAATAAGTATAGTGTAAACTCAATATGAACTTTAATGTTTAATACTAACATGTTTTGTATTTGTTATTTTGTTCACTTTTAATACTTTTCTTGTTAAATAGTTAATCTAGATTTGTGTTGCATAATACTTGGTACAAAAAATGCTTGACACTTTCATAGTCCAATCGTATGGTATAACCGATACTTATGCTATGAAAGCAAGTTAATTTGTTGTTAACATAAGTTATAATCATGAATACCTGACACTATTTACAAGCATTAGTATTATTCGAATAAGATAACTAATGTAATCATGTTAATAATTTATAATCCGATTGGAACCTCCTTTGTGTATGGTTTCTAGTTGAGTAATAAAAAGAATTTATACTATATTTGTTTGAAATACCATTAGTGTATCATCTAACCTTGACATTTGTTTTTATTGTTTAATTTTCACATTATTCTTACATCTTAAAGTCTTTTTTTAATTATTATTATCATTATCATTACTACTACTACTACTACTACTACTACTACTATTACTGTTATTGTTGTTGTTGTTGTTGTTGTTGTTTATAATTTATATAGTTAACCTACCTATGGTTTAATCCCAGTATTGTCGAGTTATTTATTACTTCAATACTTCTACACTTAGGAGAAGATATTAATCTTTTAACCGTATTAAATACGTCTATAGATTTAGCAAAATCTTCAAGGATATTAAGGGAGTGAGAATGGTGAGCAGGCCAAGTAACAAAATTGACACTATAAGACATAACCAATTAGTAAGTTCTTTGGTAGGCTTTCAAAAAAATTTGATCTTTCAAGCAATTTGGTTTTTTGGGTTTAGGAATTTTTAGGTAGAGGCTAACAATTTCTTGGGTTCTTTTTTTCTTCTTTAATAGAAAGGCAGAAGAAACTTTCTTTTTTGTTAGATCACATATTGATGGTAAGAAGTCTCACAAATCTAAAGTTTCTTTCTTGAATTTTTTAGAATGTGAATAAGCTCATGCATTGTTTAATTATAAGAACAATTAAAAAAACAATATTCTAATACCAAAGTTGATGTGGAAAAAAAAGATTTAATGAGAACAAGAAAAAAAACTAATAGAAAAAGCCAAATAAAGTTATGTGATTTTTATTCAATTCATCAAAAATACCTAACAAATACCTAACTATCTAAAATTTAGAAAAATAGAATATAAATACTAAAACCTTAACTAGATCAATCAATTGAGCATATAGCCCAATAAATAAAATACCTAACAATACTTAAATCAAGCCCAAAAAATAAGTTTAATTAAGAAACCTTAACTAGAATTTCAATTAAATTAAACCAAAAATATAAGTTAAAGCCTAATATCTCAATGGTTTGGATTACCTTTCATTGTCTATGGTTATATAGGCGCGTAAATAATATCTTGAATCTAGTGTTCCCACCATCATTTCTTTTTAAAAATTAAACCAATTTATGCTACTTAATCTAGCTACTTTAACATTAATCCCTGTAAAAGGAATTACTGACAAGATAAAAGGTAATCACAAGAAAAGTCATAAAAAACACAAAATGGTTGTGATATATAATCTAATTAAGAGTTGCAACTTACCAAAGTTTACAATGTTAATAATCCATGAAGTATTACTCAAATATATAACCTTCATAAATACTCCAAAACTTGTTGGCAAGAACAAGGATATTTAGAATTTCGTTTCAAATGATATTTTTAAAAAATTTATATTTAGAATTTCGTTTCAAATGATATTTTAAAAAAAATTAATTTTATTATTTTATTATTTTGATATATAGATATTAAAAATAATTTTAAAAAATAAAAAATAATATTTTAATATATTTTTAAATAAAAAACATTTCACTTTATATTTTTTTTAAAAATAAATAGTAAGGAAAAAAAAGAGTATGGTGTACATGATAGTGAAAACTTCTAGAAGCTTGCCTAAGGACATGTATGTCCTACCACTCTTAAGGTCCCGTGTTCGAAACTACGCTATGCGTGTACCAAAAAAAAAAATTAAAGTTTTGGTTTTAGTAGAAACAATTTTAATTTGAAAGGTTAGAAGGAGCAAACTTCACTTAGCCAATTAATTGCGCAGAGTAACTAAAAGCCAAAGTGCACGACTGCAATCTCATGATGAATCACAAAACCATTAACCGATAACTCTATTAATCGATAGTAATGATCAAGTATACAAATTTGGAAAGTGAGAGAGAGGGATCTGTTATACAGAGGAAAGTACTTTTTTAACATGTCAATCTATTGAAAAATGGTGGGAAAAACATGAATCATCATCGTCAAGATCCATTTAA
Source organism: Populus euphratica (assembly GCF_000495115.2). Classification (NCBI taxonomy): domain Eukaryota; kingdom Viridiplantae; phylum Streptophyta; class Magnoliopsida; order Malpighiales; family Salicaceae; genus Populus; species Populus euphratica. The sequence goes on along the minus strand of NW_011501074.1, from coordinate 34,414 downwards.
CATAATAGTAGAAAAGAATCGAAATTCAAGCCACAAATTCACGTACATACATGATATTCAGAATCCTCACACATATGCATGCTAGCTCTGTGATCCATGAATAAATATATATAAAGCATGATTGAAGGTCGACGATAGATGACACTTCTTGCTTGCTCCTATATGCTTTCTTATTGCCAGTCTCCCAGAGTTATAAGATACTATACCAGAAAGGAAGTACTAACACATGAGAGAAACTGAAATTAAGTACAGAACTACAGCTACAATTGCCTGGCTCCATCCTGTCTGCCTTTTTTTCTATTCTATGAAGGAATGTTGGTGTTGCACAGAGAGAGGAAGAGAGAGTTTACATTGGAGGAGTGTTCATCAACCCTTTCATAAAGGGAATGCATATGCTCTAAAATGACCCTTGATCTGCAAAGTATTGTCTGCGAGATGCCTCCGCTTGAAAAGGGTATTTTGGTCATAGAAGGAAGATGACCATAATGGGTGGTTGAGAAAGATGGGAAGTGCTTGTCCTCTCGAGCCATTTCTTTCGGACTGTGCTTTTAATCACAACCCCACCAGTAATTCCCTCTCCCACATCTCTCTACAAATGAAGGGAGGGAGCAGGAGAAGAGTGAGATAAAGGCATTATAAGAGGGGACCCATGCAATGGATATGGGGGAAGAGTCATAAGGTATTTGTTTATGTGCACGCGGCTTTTATTTTGTTTTGTTTTGGTTTGGGTGTTTTGACACTGTTTTGTTTTGCTTTGCTGGTATTTAGAGGGCCTATGAAAAGCTCTTTTCAACTTCCCATTAGGTTTGTCTTCTGCTAATAAGACACAAACTCTCCCTTTCGTGGTCGGATTCGACTGCTTAATTATTCAATAGGGTCAATGCACACACTCCCGCAAAACAATCGAATATGTATGCTGTTTTGGATCGTCTCCGTCACGCAACAGATATGGAAAAGATACCACGCTATCTGTCACAGGGCTAAAATCTCATCTCATCCAAGTTTCAGCTCCATGTGGCAACCCAACCTTAGTCGTTCATCCACTCGATTTTATCTGACAACTAAATATTCCTCCCTCATTGGATGGTATTCCCCATTCTTGTCTTTATCGTAAAATAAGCAGAACGCATTGGTAAAAAAAGATACAAGATGCATAGAGTCAAGCACAAGTAATTATGGAAAAAACCTCTCAATTTTTATTAATACCAATAACAAGAAACGGGCAAAAACCACCATTAACTGTCCCAAACTATTGTAACTCTCTTGGTTTGCCTCCCACGAACCAACTGCATAATTATAAACACCCATGTTGTTAGTCCTACTATGTCTCGGCATAACTTGGATTGTCGACTACCCAAGTTAGAATTCATGCTGAAGATCAACTCATTTCCTATTGTATCGCTAGACAAACACTACAGTCGAATCTACTACAGTCTATGCGCGCTTCCATTCATGCCAGTAGTTTTTTCATTATCTAGATTCATCATCAGCTTTAACAACCAATTCTATTGATGCTGTTGATGAATCAATTGCATCAATGCTGCTGATTTTAGCATTATCTTATAACAACTATGTCATTCCAACACTATTTTTGGTAGCATACCCTTGACGAATTTTAACCCTATTTCAAACCTCCCACACCTAAAAAACCCTACTTTCTCTTTAGCTAGATATGAAATACCTTTACACTAAGTTTGTTCATTATCACAAATTTATGTCCCACACACATACTCTCTTGGCTTTACCCCCCGTTCACATCTAGAACACCATTTGTTTAACCTACAATGCTAATAAAATTAACAATTTTATTGTCAAACTATTTTCGAATCAAGTTGTGAGTAAGTCTTCTATAGAGTCCTACTTGTTTCCAATAAGATCAAAACATCTTTGAGTCAAACTCAAAGCATTGAGACCAATCTCATTGATCTTGTTTGGTTAAAAAAAAAAGCTACAACACATTGTGATATACTTTTGTGTTGCTTTAGAAAACATATACAACTCCTCTAAGCCATATACAAGCTGTTCTCGTTCCATTAACAAACCCAAATGCCAATTCATCAAACCATAAGCTTGTTTTTCATGAAGTTCAGATACTTCCCTAATCATCCAAGGCTTCCATTCCTTTCCTCGTGAACAATACCACACAAAACACTTTGAAGAATCTAATGAACCCTCATAAATTCACCCAATTCTCTAACTTAACCTACTACACCAAATGAGACAACCAATTTCAATAATCAAAATAGTCTTGTGTTGAAGTTCTTTCGGCAAGTCCTAGCCATGCCTAAGTATACATACATATCACCACATCAATCCCAAATGACATGGTTTTTCATGCGCTATTGTTATACCCAAGACACTTCATCATAACCTATAAGATTTTGTTGATGTAACAGCTCTACTGTTCTAGACCATTGTTGCATGTTTCTATTAGTGTATATACCATATAACCAATCAATTGGTTATTCATAGTGTTGATTTTATTCATGTGAATATATTTATTTTATTAATCAAGGCTTATTTATATTTAGTATTCATCAAATATTTGATTAATAAATTAAATATTTGATTAATGAATATAGAGTAAAAATAAAGACTTGTTGACAAAAATGCTTTGCAATGAAATTATAAAGTTTTTATAATTATGAGATTCTTGTTGCATCAAATCATTATTTTTAAAATTTCATAGTCAATGCTCTATTAAAACTGGATATTAATTAGAGCTATTGAAATTAATACATATTATGTTTTTTTCTTTGTGAAAGAAAGTAGTTATTCTTATAAGTTAAGGTATGAGGGATACATAAAACTAATATGTAGGTACCTACCAAATGACATATTCACTTGATTTACTTGCATAAGAATTTCATATAGAGAAATCATTTGTGTCTATGGAAAGGCTCACATGATGATTGTGTAATTGATCCTTAGACTTGAGATCATTAAGTTATCTTATTAGGAAGTGTTATGTTTTGATCCTAATATATGTTATCTTAATCAAGAATAACAAATGGGTAGATATTAGGTATAACATAAACTTAATGAAGGTATTTAAGTAATTAAAAGCATATTCATTAACCTTGGTGAATTAGAAAAAATACTTCATATGTTGTTAAATAGTATTGATTGTAAATTTTCGGGTAAGATGAAATAAGATTTGTAAAGAGTTTAAAATCTTATTCGAAGAATCAATGAGTATGGTGTTGAAAACAAACCTAATTTGATATAGTAGACACACTTTATGCTATAATGTCTAAATCAAAACATTATTGATGAAGGGATAATAATTATACTAAGAAACTCGTCACTAAAAGGTAAAGTCAAACCACTTATGACTTTCTCAATAGTTTAGTGATCATGATAGATTGATAAACATTGTATTTAATCTTCAAATATAAAATAATTAATTGTTGAATTGATAATAAATTAATTTATTTAATCATATTTTATTTAGGATTATGATTTATATTTGGGTCAACTTATTAGAGAACCCAATAGGTTATACATATAAGAATTATTAGTCATAAATTAAAATACAATGATTAATTGAATATAACTTGATTGTATTTAGTTTTAGAAATTGAGAACTAGAGTGTAAATTATACAAGGACATACAATTCTAGAACTAGAAAAATCAAGTAGGGACTTGATAGAATAAATTTCTAAAATTGAACTAAAATAATATATGTGATGTTATTTAAGGGGTAAATTGATATTTTGATATTTATAGGGGTTTCTAGGTTTCCTTAAAAATAGAATATTATGCATCTTATTTCATAAGAGTTTTTAAGGTAAGAAGCCTTCTTATGATGAGAAGAGTACTGATTATGCATCAAAAGTATCATTAAGTCTCTTATTTTACATATATATTTATTATTTTTATTTGAGTTTTTTATAATAATTGATTTTTTTTTAGTAATGAAGTTTCTTTTAATATTTCGATTGGTTTTTGGAGAGTAAATGAATTATTTCAGAAAATTCAACGTCGGAATTTGGAACAAAGAATTGAAGAGAAATTTAGTTGAAGATTGAAGCAAATCTTGGTTCAAATAAGTGCTCCAAATTTACCCTAAAAATCAATTATATTCCAATTCTAGAAAAGAATATCATATGATTTATTTCAAGCCCAAACTTGCCTTATGTTGTGTGCAAACTTCAACCATTAAACACTCAAGGTTTCAATGTCAATCTTAGCCCAAATAATAAGTACATTTGCATACTTATTTGATGCTCAAATTCAGCCCAAAAATCAGCCCCAAATCAGCCCTAAATCAACCCCAAATCAACCCAAACACAATCCATGACACAATCCATGATCTTACATGTTCACACAACAAATAACATTTGATTTATTTTGGGTAATTCATTGATCCAAGAGGGAAAACACATGGATGGAAAGCTGGAGGGGACATTGTGACATTATTTTGGGTCAACAGAAGAAAGAGACAGCTCATAAAGGAGGAAGAAAAACGTGCAACAAAGTGTTCTCCAAGCTGGCCTGGCTTGATTTTCCAAAACACCTTTTGGTGTTTCACCCATAACTTTTGACTCAGATGTCCAAATGAGTTGTTCTTTAATGATCTGGAAAGCTAACAGAATAGCCTATAAATATGTCTCAATAGCCATCTCCAAAGGAGGCTCTAAAAAGGTTGAATTGTTGTCCAAAGTTAAAGTCAAATTTGTGTTTTTTTATCTTTGAAAACAAATCCATCAATCATTTACAACCAAGTTATTGTTAATTTAATTTCTCTTGAGTTTTTTTGTTACCTAGCTTAATTTACAAATCTAGCTCTCTGTGGATATGACCTCGATCTTACCGAGTTAATTGCTACATCATACACTCGTGCACTTGCGAGTTAAAACAAGTCGAATATAAAAAATGGTCAAGCAAGTACAATACAGAAACAACTAAACACAAAAAAAAAAGAGTTAGTACTCTAAGATGTAGAAATCTCTCTCTTCTAAAATGGTAAAGGAGATTTGTCACTGGTAGTTAGAGTGGATCACCGTTAAAGGCCAGAAAATTGGATAGCTTTTGGTTTACAATACCTAAGCCTTGAAGCATATATTCAAAGTAAAAAAAAATAGATCTTTAGGTAAATAACTTTTTATTTGTCTAACGGGATCCTTGGGACTCCTAAAAATATTTTCAATTTATTGTTTCCATTATGTATATATGTTTCAAGAAACCTAACAGCATCCACCGTGAAATCCACAACATGTTTACTTAACAAAGGCACACCCATTTTACTTCCCATCATCCTAAACCAAACATCTACCAAAATGCACAAAATAGTCATATACTTTTATTTTGCCTCCCCACTAAGACAATGCACCAAATCATCTGTATCAATAAATTTAGCTTCTGAACTGAACCTACTTGTTTAGTTGTCAAATCCTTCACCTTGATTTATACCATTGTGAAAGCTTTTGAATTTCAGATATTATCATTTTGGTCTATCTATTTCACCATGAGGCTCCACAAACATGTTATACTTTTGTTACCCTTAATTTATCTTTTCGTCAAAGTGCACAAAGTAGCCCTAACTCTACCACACCCAAAGCAGAATGGCCAAGTTGCTTCCTTTACCACTAGGCTGGCCCATCACGATTGAATTTTCAACTCAATCATCTAGCACACATATGGGATTAACATATTTAGACTCCTTAAACACCTTTGTCCACTGAGATAGCATTGAGTTTTCTCTTTTTGGGCAATCCTTAGCAAAATAATTATCATGATAAATACAACATCATAAATTTGGTCGTGAACTTTACCTACAACTTTTAATTCTGACTTTCCCTTGTCAGTAGCCTCCCTAGGTTCTTTCTCATTGAATCTCCTTTTCTTTTTCATCTCATCCCTATACTTAGGCTTTGGAAAAAATTCAGAAGCCTTGGCATTTTTGTCAATACATAAAAATTTGCCAACCATTAATAACAGCTATGAAAGATGACAAATCAAAAACCATATGCCTTCTTAACTTTATATACGTTCATGGTTAAAGTCTAGACATAAAATTATACAGCTTGTTTTCCTTTGATATATTGTCAATATCCAGAATTAAGAAAATAAATCTCTTCACATAATTCCATATAGACCCTTCATGCCTCACAATTCAGGGCTTGTTGTTGGGTAGAAATTATTCATTCAATTTATATTTCAAACTCTCTCATGTCTCTCCACTTTGGTTCACCTAGCATTCAAGTCCTTCTTAGACCTTTTCTGCCACCTTAATTTTATGTTGCCCAATAAATACATCATTGCGATGTCCATTTAACCATCCAGTTTAATTTTGGCCATACTGATGAAATGTTTCATATCTCACAAGAAATTCTCCAACTCTTTATAACTTCTTGCACCCCTTAATGGTTTAGGTTATGGAACTTTAGGCTTGAAAGTGCCACTACCCTCAGTAGTGTTTGCAGCCTTCCTCAAAATAGATATCTCTTCCTCTACAACCTAACACTTGCATCTTGATTCAGTCATGAGTTCAACAATACTATCTAGCAACCCTCTCAGTAATTTTCATAGCCAACTCCAGTCTTTCATTGACTAAACAATCTTCATGTTCAAGAATCAAACCCATGAAGTCCTCAAGAAACATCATCATTTCCCAAATTACCTTTATAGCTTTTAGTATATGAAGTTAAGACACAAGTTTTGCAAACTAACCCATAGTAGCTTCATAGAAAAATCTTTCATCTACTCTACAGAATTATCCTTTATCTTTTCAGAACATCCCATGCTCTGATACCAATTATTGCATGGTTAAAACCTCGTCTAAGTTTTAGCCTTATTGATAGCCTGACCCTACCAGACTCAGCCTTACCTTTTGTCAATCAATTCATGTTTGCTTAATGACTAGGTGTTTTCCCCTTACTAGAAGGTTTTTACCATATTTTTCCCCTGTTGTAAAACAGGCAAAACACACAAATAGAAAAGACATAAGATGCACAAAGCCAAACACAAGTAATTATATGAAAAATATCAAACCTTTATTAAAACCAATAACAAAGGAAAATACATAAGTCCTTTAGTATGTGTTGTGCATAATCTCTTCCTTGCATGCTACACTATAATATTTATAGCCTATATATATTACAATATAATAGAAGTTACTAGTCCTTCAGTTCCTATATAGATTAAAACACTTGTCCATATTAACTGGCTATTTCTTCCCATAAAAGAAACTACTGCAAATTGCCGGTAGCTGTCCCAAACTTTTTTAACTCCCTTGGTTTGCCTCCCACAAATCAACTACCCAACTATCAACCTGTCAGTCCTACTATGTCTCAGCATGCCTTGGATTGTTTGCTTTCCATGTTAGAATTCATGTTAAACATCAACTCATCTCCTTGCATATTGTCAAATGTGCACTATTACTGTATATACCATTGTTCATGCATATTGTCACCGCCTATGCATGTTGTCATTCGTATCAGTAGTGTTTTTTCATCAAGACTTGGATATCGAATTAATAAGGAAAATGGGCTAAAAGAAATTATATTTTGTTACTAATTTAACTTTGAAGAAGTTTTCAAATAATTAACATATAGTACAAAACAAAGAGTGGCACTAGGAAGGGTGCATAAAGTGATAACATGGCAACTGATAGATTATATGTTTTTGTTGCATTGTCACTATAAAGGGTGTATTATATTATTTTTTTCAAACGAGATATAAAAACTTACTTTTTGCAATAAAATTAAAACAAAATTTTAAAACTTATTTATTCAATAATTTTTTTTTTTATGTTTTTAATATTGCCATTTCTACATTAGTTGTTCAAGATGGAGGAGTCATATCAAGCTTCGATGAGGACCTCATCTATTATGCTAATGGCATATGTGTGTTAATCCAAGATCAACATGCTCAACATTAGGTCGAGACCATGTTCGGAGCATCCAGGGTTAGGCATGGACAAGGTCGTGGCATCTAATTTTCCTTTCTTTGTTTTGTTTTTTTACTTGATGTGATAACTACTTGTTAGATAAAATAAAAAACTTAGCAACAATGAAATATACAAAAACAAAACTTGAAAATAAAAAGAATTTAATTTAATGATTTGAATTTTTTCTTCAATACCAATTAATATGAACCTTATGGATATAAATACCTAAAAACTCATAGTTAAATCAACTCTTTCTAAGAAAGTTAAAATCGAGTTTGATACAACGATTACCTATACTGAGGTGTCAAGACTATAGATAACCAAACTGCCACCTAACATCTATAAAAAGATACAAATGAAAAGTATGAAAGGCATCATAAAATTTGATTAATTCTTTGATAAGTTAGAGTAGTTTAATTAAGAACAAAAATATATGAGCAAAATCTCACATACTAATAATAATTTATTGAAATCAAAGTCTATCTAAAAAAACTTCAATACAAGCTAAATAATCTCATTTGTAATAGTTAACAACATCCAAAACAATGCTTAACAAATAATAAAAGATTTCTAATAAAATAAAAAAAAATCCTAAATCAACTAAAAAACTAATGTAATTAATAAATAGTAGCTTTTAAATCTTATCACAAGGCCTTCTTGAAGTTCAATTAACCTAAAATTTTAATCCAAAATGGAATAAGACCTCTAAAAGCTTCTAGTAAAACTTTAGTATAATCCAATGGTCGAATATAAAATTATATTTGTTAAAATAGAATTATATATTAGAAAAAATAAATTTCTAAACGCTGAAATTTATTAGTCCATTAAGTAGATAGATTAGGCTAGATTAGACTGATCAAAGTATGATCATTACTTGTTAAAGTTATACCCTCTTTAAAATTCACTTTGGCCTAAATTTTATGAATGGTTAACCTGCTGATTGCATCTTTGAGTTTCTTTGTTTATGATTTTATAATTAGTCTAATTGAATTTTGTAATGGATCTTTTGATGCAATTCTGATCATATTATCATTGGTTTGACAAGTTAACCGGGTTGACTCGGGATATTTTTTTCCTTTTATAGTTGATTTTTTTTTCAATTTCATCACTAGACATTAGATCGATGAAATTGAGTTTTATAATTGATTTTGATTTGTTTTTTATAAATTTATGATGGTTTTATGACCTGAGTTGATTGATTTAAGTTGATCTAAGATGTTGTCATTTTAATATTTTTTTAAAAATATATCTCAAGTTATTTTAAATCAAATTATATATTTATTAATTATTTAGTTTATATTTGAACTTGTCAAATTCATCAGATGATATAAAAATAATTTTTATATAATTTATATTTTTTAATAAAAATATATTAATAACACCTTTTACATTAAAAAAAAGGATTTAAACGCGGGATAAACGATCTAGTTTATACTAAAGTTCAAAGGTTTAAATGTGAAAGGATAGGATGGCGAAACAATCCGCGTTGGATGGTTTATGTTTGACACGTGACTTTTAAATTATATGTGGTCATGATTTAATTATAGGTATGTTTGTACTATGATAGTGTGTGCATGACTCATAAAATCTCTTTCTTTCGAGGATGTAACAAGAATAATAAAATTAGTGGGTGATGATTAAGACAGGATTAAATAAATCAATCTTAATATACATGCCTCTCCTTGAGGAGTGGATAAAAGGGATTGAGCCCTCTTTATTTGACATTCTTTTATCTTCGTAGGAAAATAAAAATTATGAAATTCTTTCATTTTCCCTTTTTCTTTTTTTATATATGTGAATATTTTAAAGCAAATATATATATATATATAGAAGGATCCAAGAGATGGTTCTTACACTATCAACGATGAAACATTAATTAAGGTTCCGCCTTGCATCATAGGAGAAAAGGCAAGAGGAACGCAATTTGGTGGAGTGGAAGGAGTACGCTTCAAATTTTGAAACTTGGATGAGCTTCTACGAGGAAGGAACCCTAATTTTTATTCTTAGGATATGTAAAGAAAATACAAGATTTTGCAAAAAAGAAAAGGTTAAATTAATTACCCCTGTTTTGAGAAAACCTTCTCTCTTGCCTGGAGTCCTTTTGATGTCATATATGTTAGTTTTCTGTTTTATTTATTTTATAACTATTTTCAGGTTTTTTTTTTTTTTTTTTAAGTAGAGAACTTGTTTGGTTGGGCATTTGTCGGGGGTGATCCTTAAATTATTTGAAGTTGGAGAGTGCGATTTTATCCCTTACCTTGTCAAGAATTTGATATCTTGAACTTAACCTTACGTCTCTTATACCCGATGTCATTGTCGGTCATTGATGTTCTCAAGCATATTTTGAATCCTATCGTAGCTTGATTCTCGAGTGGCACGAGCCGCATACCGTCATGGGCCGGGCGTCCTTGTTTAGAACTCGGTCTCACCTCGTCTTGATTTAAAAAGTCATATAAAAAAAAATAAGATAAGAAAGTTTTAGGGTTTCTTGTCAATCTCGATTAATATATATATATAGTTCAGCTATTTATTTTAAATCTAAAAAACTTTTAATTCTTGAGGGATTTTTAAGATAAATCTTGATTCTGAATATTTTAAATTTGCTTGGTTTAGTTTTTTTTTTAATAATAAATTTGTGTCATTGTCTTCTTCTTCCTTTTTTATTTTATTTTTTAGTTTGGACCACCTTTATATATAAAAAAAATTAAAGATGGTATTATTATTTTGAGTTGTTTAAAATCTTATTCCATTATTTTCTTTATTTTTATAGTTTTATTTTCCAGGTCTTTGTATCGTTCATATTTCACAAAATATTGATATTCCTGTTTTTGTATTTATAGTTTTCAATCTTTATATTTCTTGAATCTTTACATTATTTTATTACACTATTAAGATATTAATATTTACTTTATATTTCTTGAATCTTTACATTATTTGATTACACTATTAAGATATTAATATTTGATTTGTTGTGAACAAGTTCCTTAAGAAACTAAAACATTGAGAATTGAGTGATAAAAAAAATAATGAATATATTAGAGTAAAAAGTTGAAAATTTATGTGAAACACGAAATAAGTAATATTTATTGAATGTAAACATGTAAACCTCTGTATATAATTTTACAATGTTAGTGAAATATGATAAATGAATTAAAATTATAATAAAATATTTTTGAATTAAAAAGAAAAGGGTAAAGTTGTAAACCCTTTGTCAAAATCTTTCAAGTTAGTGGAACACCATAAATGTGATTTAGAGATAAAAACAAATTAAATTGATAAATATAGTTGAGAATATATTTTAAGATTAAAAGGAGTATAAATTGACCTGAATGAAAAGGGGGTTAAATAAATAATAATAATGATGATGATAAAATAGGGAGGAATAAACCAAGATAAAATTTCTTTTATAAATAGAAGGATTTAAAAGTAATTTAAAAAGGGTTATTGGGGGGAATTAAAATAAGAAAGAACCATAGGGCTCAATGTGCAATTATAGAAAATTTGGGTCATTGATGTAATAAAGAGAAATTTGTACCTATAAATAAGAGAATAGTATTCTATTGAGGGGTCATGGCCGGTCAACAAAAGAAAAAAAAAGACGTTGAATGCTTTATTTTGTTTTGGATTTTATCATCTAAAATCACTAAAGAGAATTAGATTAATGAATCAAAGAGAGGTTTAGGAATTAGAAGTTGTTGGGGTTTAGGGACTTAGAAGTTGCAGGTTTAGTGTAGAAAAAGAAGAAGTCGAGGAAACTGATTTTCATTTCTTTTCTCCTTCCAAATTCTTAAATATAAGAGGTAAGAAACTTTTCTAATGAAATCATTCATGATGGTTTATGACTTTTACGCTTAATTGTATTGTATTGTATTGAGTTATGGAAAATGGGTTCATGAGATTGAATGCTTTGTTTTGTGGTTTTTTTTTTTTCCGATGTTCTTTAACATGAAAATATGATGAGTGTTGTGTGAATTGAAACAATTAATAAGAAAAAGTTAATCCTTTTTTAAATGGAAAATTCGGCCTAGCAATTAGTTTAAGAGAATAGGATTTATTTTTTTTATTGAATTGAGAGTTGGATTATACTTAATTGTGTTATAAGTAAGGGTTAACTTATGGGTAAAGTGCCAAATGAAAGAAAAATAAAATAAACTTGGTATGGGTTTTTGTAATACCATATTCGTCCATGCTAGAAAAAAGAAAGGACTTGAATGGAGTAATTTATTTGGCCAGAAACTATGTTAGATTGTATTTAAAAGAAGATTTAGTGAAGAGATAATGATAAATTTTAAGAAAATAAAAAAAATATGCTAAAAATAAAAAGGATCATTGGTTGGTTCAATTGACGTGCAATTTTAGCTTAATATATGATTCAAGGGAAATATTAAAAAATATGTTATTTTAATATAAAAAATTTGTTTCTTTATACAAAAGTTATGTACTATAGATTTGATAACACACATTTACTCATGTATATTATTCAGCCAAGATAGAACAAAATGAAATTTATAATGGTTAAGTTAAATGCTTAAGAGAATTGTATTTAAGCATAAAATATAGAGAAATTATGAATGGAAATGAATATATAAAACTTGAATTTGACTTTGAAAAGAGATTTTAGTAATGAATGGATAAAGTATGATATTTAAAATTCTTGTTAACACATGAAAGGTTGCAATTGTATTGCAACCATAAGGTAGTAGTACATCTAAAACTTGAATATTAAGGAGGTATTTGACACTTTTATTTAGCAATTTATTTTAGGTAGTTATAAATTTTTTGAATATGGTATATTGTTATTTTAATTGTAATATATTTGGAATTATTTATTCGTAGATAAGGCTAATATCTGGTAATAGAAAAGTAAAATTAGTTACCTAATAATAGAACTAGTGTCTAATAATGGGCAAGCGAAACTACTTACCAATTAATATGGTTAGAGCTTAGTAATGGGCAATAAAACTAGCTACCTAGTAATGGAGGTAGTACCTAGTAATAGGTAGGGGAATTAGTTATTTAGTAATAAAACTAGTGCTCGGTAATAAGCTAATAGCATTAATTTGTTTGATAACCAGAAAATATAACCTAACAAGATGGTTCAATAGGATTATAGAATTGCTTGAAAAGATTAATTAAGATTATGACATATTATTAAAGTTGACTTGTTGTTTTGTGTGTTTCATTATATGGTTTTACTTACACCATGTGTTACATCAATTTTAGTTATATCACAATCTTGTGTGGAGTAAATAAATGTTTAGAATCACTTTTGTTTAAGTAATGAGAATCTAATTTTGAATTGAAATTCTTTTGCAATGTAATTTTAGTATGCAATTAATGCTTAAATTTATGATATTTATAGTATTGTTGATATAATGTTTTATTGGGCTATTATAACATTATGAATTCAATTTAGCACATCAAAATTAAAAATGCATGAATCTATTTCATGATGTTTCCCTATGAATTTTTATATTCATTTCATTTAATTATTATTCTTGAAAATTATTTTACAAGATTTGAAGTGATTAAAATTTGGATTAGATATGTTTGAATCCAGTAATATGATGAAATGGTTAAATCTAGGATTATTGGTCTCTTTAAAAGAAATGAGTATAAAGATCTATTTTTTGTGTTGTCAATAACTTGGTATTAATATTTTTAGGAGAAACAATGTTGAATTTGGCTAGATTTTAAATTACAAAAATTCCCCAACTTTTTACTCAAGTTAAAACATTAATTACACTAAAAATCTGAATATTAAATGAGGTTATTATTATTGGTATCAGAGACCTACATTAGGTCTAGTATTTGTAATGGAAATTGATATGTGTTGAATTATTTCAGGACGATTCATATAAAACTAGGTACGAGAACAAATCCCTCTCCAATATAAAGGGGGTCTCATGTTATAGATTCCAAAGAGAGGCAGTGAGAGAATCCCTTAGTAGATAATACCTCTCATATGCCACCACCATTTATTTAGTCGAGGTAAGGGGGAATCATTTAAACTTAAGATGATACCATTTCTAAACATGTTGGCATGTCCCAAAAAAGAAAGGTCAGATCATTAGGGGCAAACAGTTATGCCCCCACCAATAACACCTAAAAGAGCCCCCACATTATATGTTAACCCTATTTTAGCAATGCAGTTAGTAAGGGCAATGAATATTACTTAAAAGTATTTTTTATTAAGGTTTTATATTATCATTTTGCACTTGAAGTATCAATAACTCATTAACTAGGGCATGCTTTATAATAACATATCTAATAATATAAGATACCTTTAATTTATAGTAAATGTTCATCTTAAATACAGGCCTATCACATAAATCAAATGATTGATTAATGAGTTTAACTACTGAAATTTAGAAGACAAAGAGAGGACTAAACTTAGAAAAGAGATTCTGGTTCAATCCAAACTAGAACACCATTCGGTTATTGGATTATAACTAGAGTTGTAGAACTTAGATTTAGGTTTGGTTTATATGTATGGAAAGCTAAGAGATTGGCCTAAAAATTTCATGAAGTCCAAGATTCAAAAAGACCATTTTCAAGTTCAAATTATAGCAATAACAAAAAAGCTGGAATCTATCTTGTAGTCTAGACACTTTTTAGTGTTTAGCTTATATCTCGAGTTTTATAAGTTCAAATGACCTCATTCTTGTTTTCTTGGAATGCTGAGATAATTTTCCAAAAATTTCATGAAAACTAGCTATTCAAATTCTAATATTAGCAATGATGTTTTCTATAGACAAGAAGATAACGATTGTTATCAAGTCAAGAGATGGTCACCCACTCAATAATTAGTCATCAAATTAAAAGTTTCAAAATTTAGCCTATAAAATGAGGCATTTGTCATGCATTTAGGCATCTTGGTTTTCAGATCAAGATCATATTCTTGCTCTCTCTCTTTATATTTTTGTAATGTTTAAGTTTTGCTTTCATTAATCTCTTATTTATGTCTTTCATTTTCTTTATTATACTTATATAATCATGTTCTTCTATTGTTTATCTAAGTTTCTCTTATTCATAATATTTAGCTAAGTTTATCATGTCAAGGTAAAAAGGTAATACTAATGGTGAAGAATAAGTATAGTGTAAACTCAACATCGACTTTAATGTTTAATATTAACATGTTTTGTATTTGTTGCCCTACTCACTTTTAATAGCTTGCTTGTTAAATGATTAATCTAAATTTATGTTGTACAACCTTTGGTACAACAAATACTTACAAGTATTGGCATTATTTGAATAAGATAATTAATATAATCATGTTAATAATTTATAATCCAATTGAAACCTCTTTTGTGTGTAATTTCCAGTCAAATAATAAAAAAAATTTATATTATACTTGTTTGAAATACCATTAATGGATCCTCTAACCTTAACAATTATTTTATCCTCATTTAATCCATACATTAATCTCACATTTCAAATTCTTTTCAAATTCTTTGTTTTATTATATATATTATTTATAATTTATATAATTGACCTTTCTATGCTTTGACCCTGGTCTTGCCAGGTGATTAGTACTTAAAAGTGCATTTTTATCAAGGTTTTATATCATCATTTTGCACTTGAAGTATCAATAACTCCTTAACTAAAACATGTTTTATAATAATATATCTAATAATATAAGATACATTTAATTTGTGGTAAATGTTCATTTTAAATGCAAGCCTATCACATAAATGAAAGGATTGATTGATGACTTTAAGAACTTAAATTGCAAGGGCAAAGAGATGGTCAAACTTAGAAAAGAGATGTCGGTGCAATCCAAACCGGAACACTGTTCGGTAATTGGGTCATATCTGGAGCTACAGATCTCAGATTTAGGTCCAATTTATATGGATGGAAAGGTAAGACATAGGCCTACAACTTTCATATGGAGCCCAAGATCTAAAAAGGCCATTATCAAGTCCAAATAGTAGCAACAACAAAGAAGCCCGAATCTGTCTTCCAGCCCGAGCACTGTTCGGTATTTTGGCCATATCTGGAGTTCTAGAAGTCCAAATGAGCTGAATGTTTTACACAAGAAAGCTGAGACAATTGCCTACAACTTTCATGTTTGCAACTGGCTCCAGTTTTGACGTTATCAATGACGTTTTGGGCAGACAAGAGAAGATAAGGATTGTCACCAAGTCAAAAGTTGGTCACCCACTTATCAATTAGTCATCAAATCAATAGTTCCCATTTTTGGCCTATAAAAGGAGGCATTTGCCATGCATTTAGGCATCTTGATTTCCAGATCAAGATCATGCTCTTCCTTTCTCTCTTTGTATTTTTTATGCTTTGTTTTCATTAATATTAAGTTTATGCCTTTCATTTCCTTTCCTTTACTTAGTTAACTTTTATGTTCTTATTTTGTTTATCTATTTTGCTTTCTTTCATTATGTCTAGCTAAGTTAATTATGTCAAGGTGAAAAGGTTACACTAATGGTGTAAGAATAAGTATAATGTAAACTTAATATGGACTTTAATGTTTGATACTAACATGTTTTATATTTGTTATCTTGTTCACTCTTTAATACTTTGCTTGTTAAATGACTAATCTTGATTTATGTTGTATAACACTTGGTACAACAAATGCTTGGCACTTTCATAGCCCATAATGTATGGTATAACCGACACCTGAGCTATGAAAGGAACTTGATTTATTGTTAACATAAGTTATAATCATGAATGCTTGACGAGATTTACAAGTATTAGCATTAATTGAATAAGATGACTAATGTAATCATGTTAACAATATATAATCTGATTGGAACCTCCTTTGTGTGTGGTTTCCAATTCAATAATAAGAGTTTATACTATACTTGTTTGATATACCATTAGTGGAACCTCTAACCTTGACATTTGTTATTATCATTGTTTAATCGTTACATTAATATTCCATCTCAAAGTTCTCATCTTCTTCTTCTTCTTCTCCTTCTTTTTCTTTATTATTATTATTATTATTATTATTATTATTATTATTATTAGTAGGTATCCTCATCATTTTTAGAAAATATAGTCGAAGAAGATAACCAGTCGCTTCATAATGAGAATAATAAGAATAACCGTGTCAGAACACTTAGAGACCACATGAATCCCACAAGAACAAGTGCACCTTCATGTATAGTTTTCCCTCCTGATGCATCTCATTTCATTTTTAAACCAGGCATTATTCAACTTTTACCTTTTTTTCATGGCTTAGATTTAGAAAATCCATACTTGCATTTAAGGGAATTTGAGGAGGTCTATAACATCTATAATAACTTAAATTATAGCATGAACACAATCAGATTAAAGTTTTTTTCTTTTTCATTAAAAGATAAAGCTATAAAATTTAAGACCAGTATTCATTCACATTTAGGATGAAATGAAACAAAAGTTTTTACAGAAGTTTTTCCCTTCTTATAGAATAAACTCTTTCAAAAAACAAATCACTACTTTCACTCAAAAACCAGGAGAAATATTTTACCAATATTAGGATAGGAATCAAAACTTGCTTAATACTTGCCCTCATCATGGTTTTGAAACATGGAGATTGGTTTCATATTTTTATGAGGGGTTAACATCTAGAGATAGGCAAATGGTTGAACTTATGTGTAATGAAACTTTGTTGTGATGTCACAGTCGCACAAATTAATTACCCTAGCTTAAAACACAGTACACAAGATAGTATAAAGCAAGCAAGGGGTCGATTCCACGAGGAAGATTCAAGTCAGATTTTTATGCTATATATTATGCAATTAAGGGGTTTTGATTTGTGATGATCTAAACTATAAAAGAAATTAAATTAGCAAATAAAATCAAAATAAAATCAATTTAAACCAAAATTTATCAAGAAAACAAACCTTGGCCGCAAGCACACATCCACCAACAGAATTTAGAATCGATCCTTGAAACGAAACTAAAATTTATATTCTAAATTTTTATCTTTTCTTAATATTGGTTAATTAACAGATCCTTTGTATAACTAACCCTAACCAACAAACAATCACAATGTCTGCATTAATGATTTAGTTCAATG
>NW_011501074.1:6945-15627 GCF_000495115.2 Populus euphratica | reverse complement strand
GTTACATCAAATACCCCCACACTTAGCTCTTGCTAGTCCTCGAGAAAGTATATATAAAATCAAATTGAAAATAATTATGATGAATCTTATGATCTCCCATCAATGTCCAAGAATATATGCATTATAAATAAGAATACAATCAAGAAGGATAAAGAGTATAAATTTTCATGAATTCATTTACATGCAAACTTCAAAACTTAATTAATTATCGGGATTTAAATGAAATCTATGTCATGATAAAGTGATAGGTCCTCTTATTGATATACACTCCAACACTCACGTGTTTAGAGTTTATGTGTTTGAATCTCTAAAATTTAATCAATGAATATATTCTACCATAAGCTTACTGTTCAATCTCATCTCCATTACTAACATATGACAAGCAATGCATGAATCAAAAGGTCTTATTTTTTTGTTGTAATGGGGCTAAGGTTAAAGTGAGGAGAAAGAAAGTAAAAGGAAGGGTCCAAACAAATAAAGGAGAACATTTTGAAAAAAATTATATTTCAAACAAGATATTCCTTCTTCATAAAAGCACATAAATTTTTCATCTTTAATCACCAATGCTTAATTTCTTTGGATTTCAAGCTCTTTCAACATAAAACCTTAAGAACATAAAGGAATACTTTTTTTTTATTCCTTTTCTTTTTTTTTCACCTTTGGCAACTTTGCCGATCTTTTCATCAAGCATCACTTCTTCTTTCTTTTCACATAAATTCCAACCATAATTCCATGAGATATCACAAGTATATGCTCTACCAATCCTTGGCCAGGGGAAAAGAAAAAACATACAAAAAGTTCAGGCTTTTACATGGATAAAGCAAAGAAAAGATAAACAAACTCAAAACGAGCTCACTAAGGATAATATGCTTTAGGTTGGCTTTTTGGCTTGAGTGGTTTAAGGAATATAATAAAAAAGAATAAAATAAATAAATTTTTATGAATTTGTTTACATGCAAACTTCAAAATTCAATCAATCATCGGTATTTAAATGAAATCTATGCCATGCCAAAGTGATAGGTCCTCTCATTGATATACACTCCAACACTCATGTGTTTAGGGTTTATGTGTCTAAATCTCTCAAATTCAATCAAAGAGTATGTTCTACCATAAGCTTGCTTTTCAATCTCATCTCCATTATTAATATATTACAAACAATGCATGAATCAAAAGGTCTTATTTTCCGGTTGTAATTGGGCTAAGGTTAAGGTGAGGTAAAAGAGAGTAAAAGAAAAGGTTCAAATCAAAGAAAGTAGAGCATTCCGAAAAATGATATTTCAAACAAGATATTCCATCAAAGCTCATAAATTTTTCATCTTTAATCACCAATGCTTAACTGCTTTTGATTTTAAGCTTTTGCAACATAAAATCTTAAGAACATAAATGAACTTTTCTGTCTTTTTTTCTTTTTTCTTTTTCTTTTTTTGTAATTTTGCCTTTCTTTTCATCAAGCATCACTTCTTCTGTCTTTTCACATAATTTCCAACCATAATTCCATGAAATATCACAAGTATATGCTCTACTAATCCTTGGCCAGGGGAAAAGGAAAACATATATAAAGTTAAGGCTTATACATGGATAAAGAAAAGATAAATAAGCTCAAAAGGGGCTCACTAAGGATAATATGCTTTAGGTTGGCTTTTTTGGTTCAAGTGATTGAAATTCCTAATGCCTTTATCATCTTCATGTATATTTGTAATGGAATATAATCTCAATAAGATATGAAGCAAGTTCTAGAGATACATATCATTGAAAGAATGCACACTCAAAGAATACAATGTTTGAAGGCTCAAAAACTTGCAGTGGTATAACACTATAAAATCAACATGGCATATTCTCAAAGTCAATCCCTAAACCAATTAAACCTTAAAATTTGCATGCATACTCTTTCATTTGATTTATCTCTTCATCTATCTCAATTAATTCTCATACATAATACTCATATTCTCAAAAACCAATGGGAGTTAAAAAGATCAAACACAAAATTTTTTTTTTTTAAGAGCAACAAAGAAAACTAAAATAAGAAAATAAAAATTCTCCCAATACCCCCACACTTAAAACACAACATTGTCCTCAATGTTGAAATAAAAGCAAAGGAACATAAGAGAATGACAGAAAATAAATTAAAATACAAAAAAATAAAAGATAAGGAAAAAGAGAGCAAATCTGATTTTTCTTTTTGTGTGTTGGGTTGCCTCCCAGTAAGCATTTTTGTTTTATGTCATTGGCTTGACATGTGGCATGCTCATTCTTCATAGATTGGTTCAGCTAACTCTACAGAAGCGGTGAGTTCTGCCGTCCAACCTTCATAGAAAGGTTTCAAACGATGTCCATTGACCTTGAGTACTTTGTTGGTTTCTAAACTTATAATTTTATCTGTGCCATAGGAAAAAATATTAGAAACAACAAATGGTCCAATCCAACGAGAGTGTAATTTTCCAGGAAAAAGTTTTAAACGCGAATGATAAAGAAGGACTTTGTCTCCAACATGAAATTCCTTTCTTGTAAGCATTCGGTCATGAAGATTCTTAGTCTTTTCTTTATAAATCCTTGCATTTTCATAAGCATCATTTCAAATTTTTTCCAACTCTTGCGGTTACAGTTTTCTTTCAATCCCAGCAGCATCATAATACATGTTGCATTGTTTAATGGCCCAAAAAGCTTTGTGTTCAAGCTCTACTGATAGATGACATGTTTTCCCATAAATCATTCTATAAGGTGACATTCTTATAAGTAATTTATAAGCAGTCCGATAAGCTCAAAGTGCATCTCCAAAACGTAGACTCCAATCTCGCCGGTTAGGTTGCACTGTGTTCTCCAAAATGGACTTGATTTCTCGATTTGAAATTTTAGTTTGGTTATTCATTTGAGGATGATATGTTGTGAAAGTTTGATGAGTCACATGATATTTGCGTAGCAATGCTTCCATGGAATGATTGCAGAAATGAGTACCATGATCACTAATGATAGCTTTAGGGATGCCAAACTTGTTGAATATGTGAGTCCTGACAAAATCTAAAACAACCTTAGCATCGTTAGTTCGTGTGGCTTTCGCCTCAATCCATTTGGACACATAATCAACAGCAAGAAGAATATAAAGATTTCCAAAAGAAGAAGGAAATGGACCCATAAAGTCAATACCCCAAACATCAAAAATTTCACTTACAAGAATATTTGTTAAAGGCATTTGATTTTTATGAGTGATATTACCTGTTCTTTGGCATTTTTCACATGATTTGCAGAAGTGATATGCATCTTTAAAAATAGAAGGCCAATAGAAACCACTTTGAAGTACCTTGTGGGCTGTTCTTTTTGCTCCAAAATGCCCACCACAAGAATGAGAATGACAAAAAGTGAGAATAGAATGAAATTCATCCTGTGGTACACATCTCCTTACTACTTGATCCACACAAAATTTCCACAAGTAAGGAGTATCCCAAAAATAATATTTAGCATCAGCTCGTAACTTGTCCTTTTGGGATGTAGACAAACCTGGAGGGAATTCTTTAGTGACTAAATAGTTCACCAAATCAGCATACCATGGTCTTGTAGAGGAGTGCAACATATACAACTGTTCATCAGGAAATGTTTCTCTTATTGTTTCAGTTGGAATATCATCGGTCCTTAGTCGACTCAAGTGATCAGCCACATGGTTTTCGGCACCTTTTTTGTCTTTGATCTCAAGATCGAATTCTTGTAAAAGCAAGATCCACCTAATCAGTCTTGGTTTGGACTCCTTCTTCTTCAAAAGATACCTGAGAGCTGCATGGTCAGTAAAAATAATGACTTTTGTACCAAGTAGATATGACCTGAATTTTTCAAGAGCAAACACCACTGCAAAAAGTTCCTTTTCAGTTGTATGGTAATTGCATTGTGCTCCATCCAACATGCGAGAAGCGTAGGCAATAACATGCAAATTCTTCCCAATTCTTTGCCCAAGCAAAGCTCCTACCGCATAGTAATTTGCATCATATATTATCTCAAAAGGTTGATCCTAATTTGGCAGTTGGATGATAGGGGACGATATGACATGTCTTTTAAGCTCATCATGGGCTTCTTTACATGCTTGATCAAACACAAAATCCATTTCTTTGTTAATAGTCTGCACAAGGGTGCTGTAATCTTTGAGAAATCTTTGATAAAGCGTCGGTAGAAACCTGCATGACCTAAAAAAGAATGAACTTCCCTCACGCATGAGGGGTAAGGCAATGATGAAATAACATCTATCTTAGCTTTATCAACATCTAATCCACGTGAAGACAAAACATACCCAAGAACTATTCCTACCATAAAATAACACTTTTCATAGTTCAAGACAAGGTTAGTTTCAATGCACCTTTTCAAGATCAAAGATAAATTTTCTAGACATTTATCAAAAGAATCACCTTACACCATGAAATCATCCATAAAAAACTTGATTATTCTTTCAATATAGTCAGAAAAAATACTCATTATGCATCTTTGAAAAGTTGTAGGAGCATTACAAAGACCAAAAGGCATTCTTCTATATACATATGTACCAAATGGACATGTAAATATAGTCTTTTCTTGATCCTCGGGATTAATAACAATCTGATTGTATCCACTATATCCATCAAGAAAGTAATAAAAAGACTTACCTATTAAGCGTTCAAGCATTTGATCCATGAATGGTAATGGAAAATGAACTTTACGTGTAGTAAGATTGAGCTTTCTCTAATCAACACACATTCTCCATCCACTCGAGATGCGAGTAGGAATGAGCTCATCATTTTTGCTTTTTACCAATGTGATTCTGGTCTTTTTAGGCACCACATGGATTGGCGCCACCCATTTACTGTCAGTGATGGGGTAAATGACTCCTGCATCTAACAATTTTAAAATTTCAGCTTTCACTACCTCCATCATAGGCGGGTTCAACCTCCTTTACATTTCTCTTGTTGGTTTCACATTGTCCTCCAATAGTATGTGATGCATACACATTGAGGGACTAATGCCTTTGATATCGGCTAAAGTCCATCCAATGGCTATCTTATGATCACACAACAACTTCATCCAATGGCTATCTTGTGATCACACAACAACTTCATAAGTTTTTCCTCTTGCATACTTGTCAAACCTTTTACGATTATAACAGGAAGTGTATTGTTGTCGCCAATGAATACATACTTCAAATTATCGGTCAAAGGTTTTAATTCTAACTCAGGGGCCTGTAAAATAGATGGCAAAAGCTTTTTATGTGAGAGTAATAAATCAATAAAGACATTACCATGGGGAACGGTTTGTAAAGCTTGTAAGGCCAATACTGATTCGTGCATGTTTTGGGGAACACATATGTGCCTCTCCATCTCTTCTATCTTGGTGAAATCATAGCCATAGCTCAAAGCTATGCTTAATCCATCTTCGCAATCAAAATCACAAACTTGCTGCACACACTTATCAATTTGGTCATAGCATGTGATAGAATAAACATTGCTATAAGGATATTTCATTGCATCATGAAAATTGAATTCAATTTTTTCATCTCCTACCTCCATAGACAAGGTATCCTTACCATAATCAATCTTTGTGTTGGCAGTTTTCAAGAATGGTCTCCCAAACAATATAAGAGTGTTGGTTAATGAATCACAAGAATCTTGTTCCATATCAAGAATATAAAAGTCACATGAAATAACCAAACTATCAATCTTGACTAAGACATCTTTTATCACACAAAGTGGGTAAACAAAACTACGATCCGCAAGTTGTATTACAATACTAGTTTTATTTAAAGGCTCTAGACTATGAGAATCATAAACATGTTTAGGCATAACACTAATGGATGCACCTAAATCGCATAAAGCTCTCTTAAAACTAGCATTACCAATAACACATGGGATAGTAAATACACCTAGGTCTTTTTATTTCAAAGGCAGATTCTTTTGAACAACGGTAGATACAACTTCACTCATACTTACCGTCTCATGACCTTTCAGTTTGAAAGCTCTCTTGGTAGTACACAACTCCTTCAAAAATTTGGCATACTTGGGAATTTGCTTGATAGCATCAAGCAAAGGAATGTTCAGTTCCACTTTCTTAAAAAAACCTCTAAAATCTTTTTTTATTTGTCTTCTTTTTTTGACCTAGAAGAACTCACAGGAAAGGGTGAAATTGTTTTAAAATTAGAATTCATTGAGTGAGGTGTTACCTTTGGAGTATTGGTCATTGTCTCATTTTGGAAAGGAGAAGGATGATTTATCTTCTTTAGACTCAATTTCATTTCTATATCCTCTTTTTTCTCCATCTCAATTTGTTTCAGCCTTTGCTTTTCAAGTTCTTTCCTACTTCACAGCATGATTACACTAACATTCTCTTTTAGATTTAATGCTTGGAAGGGCAACTTTCCATTCATTTGTGCTTCCAATTTCCCTACACTTGAAGCTACTTGCCCCATTTGCTTTTTCAAGTTGTGAATACTTGACCTTGTTTCCTGTTGAAAAGACATGACATTTCGTTGCAAAGTAACAGTATTAGAAGCCAAAGTCTTCATCATCTCACGAAGATCATCATTGGATGACGACCCCATAACATTGGAGTTTGTGAATGAAGGGGGTTGTCTTGCTTGATAATTCTGTTAGGGCTAAAATCCATTAGGATGGAATTGTCGGCCTTGATTGCCTTGTTGGGATGGGTTGCCATAGTGTAAGTTGGGATGATCTCTCCATCCGGGATTGTACATGTTGGAAAAGTGATCATATTTACGATGGGGTTGTCCGTTAAATGCTCCATCAATTGCATAAGCTTGTTTAATGTAATCTTCTTGCATTGTTGGGCATATATCCAAAGCATGTCCTTGTAAGGAGTATATGCTACAAACTTTCACCTGCTGCACATTTCCACAAGCCAAAGAACACATAAGAGAAGTAAGATCATTAACTTTATTTTCAAGGTTAGAAATACTTACCTCATTTACTCGTTTGTTGGAGAAGTCTCTATGAGTGCCAAACTGTTTTGAGTTGGTTGCCATGTTTGAGATCAATTGGTATGCAGCCTCGGGTGTCTTATCCACCAATACGCCTTTACTTGCAGCATCAATGATACTACGGTCAATAGGCATCAATCCTTCATAGAAATATTGAATGAGCAGCTGATTAGGTATTTGATGATGAGGGCATTGAATATACAGTTGCTCAAATCTTTTCCAATATTCAGAAAGTGTCTCTCAATAAGATTGTCGAATCCCACATATTTCTTTCTTTATGTTGGCAACTCGAGATGCTTGAAAATACTTTTCAAGGAAAATCTTCTTTATGGTGTTCTAAGTTCCAGTAGAACCTGGGAGTATAAAGAAAAATCATGGCTTTGCTGCCCCTTTTAAAGAGAAAGGGAAAGCTTTTAACTTAACTTATTCTTCATCAACTCAGTTTGGTCTCATGTCAACACAAACCATATGGACTCCTTTAGATGAGTATAAGGATCTTCTCCTGCAAGACCATTAAATGTTGGTAGCAAATGTATAAAACCAGATTTAAGCTCAAAGTTTACATTATTGTCGATGTTTATGCATAGTGGCTGATTTTCCATGTTAGGAGCAACAAGCTCCTTAAGTGCTTGTTGTCGTGCAATAGCTATGGTGTTGAGGCGAGCTTCCTTTCATAACCTGCATAAAGTTTTTTCTATTTCGAGATCTAACTGCACTTGACTTTGATTAATAGAATGGGTTACTAGCATAAATCATCAAGAAAACTCAAAAGAAACCAACCACACAAGAGAACGAAAACAATGCAAATTGTATGAAAATCCTATGATAGAAAACTAAAACTGCCTAAAAACCCTAGAAAACGGTGGAATTTGGCCTCGATAGGGTGGGCCTAGTGGCTTACCACTAGTCTTGTTCAAAACATCGTTTTCAGAAGACCGATACCTAATTCCACCAAAAACATCTAATTTGAACAGTATCGTTGCCGTAGGTGAACAGTACCGCCGCAAACAAAAATTATGTTTCTCTTTTTTTCTTCAGAAATATAAATAACAATCACAGTAACTAAAAATAACAGTACAAGCACAAGAATTAACTAAAATTGCTTCCCTGGCAATGACGCCAAAATTTGTTGCGATGTTGCGGTCACACAAATTAATTACCCTAACTTAAAACACAGCACACAAGATAATATAAAGCAAGCAAAAGGTCGATCCTATGAGGAAGATTCAAGTTAGATTTTTATGCTATATGTTATGCAATTGGGGGGTTTTGATTTGTGATGATCTAAACTATGGAAGAATTAAATTAGCAAACAAAATCAATTTAAACTGAAATTTATCAAGAAAACAAACCTTGGTCACAAGCACACATCCACCAACAGAATTTAGAACCGATCCTTGAAACGAAACTACAATTTATATTTTGAATTTTTATCTTTTCTGGGTTAAATACCGGATCCCCCGTATAACTAACCCTAACAAACAAACAATCACAATGTCCGCATTAATGATTTAGTTCAATGGCAACCCTAAGAATTAGATATTTGAGGGTTCTCCCTAAGTTTAATAATATAGTTCTGCCACAGTTATGAAGCTTAGTTGCATCACATGTTCATACATCACGACTATGGTTTTGATATCAAACTTAGCAATAAATTGTTCTCAATAATAACTTAGAGTTCCGCTCTAGCAATTATCAACAACAATCATAGAAAATATGCATAGGAAAACAATCATACTCAT
>NW_011501074.1:2973-6603 GCF_000495115.2 Populus euphratica | reverse complement strand
CAGTTTACATTTAAGTACTTCAATAACTATTTTTCCTAAAAAGAAGAAATAGTCTTACATGAAATCTTCAAGCTCTGACTTAGTGGAGCTAAATTGCTGATATAATAACTTGGATGATGGTTTAGAAACTTCGGAACGTAATGTGGACTCATTTCTTCACGAAACCTATTTGTTGGCAGAATTCAGTTGTCATCTTTGAAAACTCATATCTCCCTTATCTAACATCTTTTTGGCTAAAATTTGAAGAGTTTATAGAACTTTGTGTCAGGGATCCAAAAAAATTGAGTTTGCATCAATTAGACTTCTATAGCTCTAGATATTAAATTTTGAATGTACAAAGGTCAACAGTGGCAGAATACGAGATTTGACTTTGAAGGATGTGATTTCCATGATCTTTCTCCTTTTATTTTTCTTGCATTAAATTTCCAGAAAGGTATGGATGTTATCTTTTTAGTGCCACTGGAATCACGTCATTTCGACCTTTAAAACTCATGCTCTGCACAAAAAATCGACTGAACGTCAAATCTGTCAATTACCTCCAATTTACTCCTTTTTGCATCTTTCATCCAAAAGTACCTTCAAAACATAAAACAAAGAATATCAAGGCATTTTATATATATAACATAGGTAAAATACTAGTTAAATATGGGTGAAACGGTCAAATAATATGGTTACATCAAAATTATGAAGATAAAGACCTTAATGAAGCAATGGAGTATCTAGACTTGCTAGCTCAAAAGTGGGACATTACAGGCACTTATAAGGCACTCGGTAAAACTCAATCCCATACATCTAGTGGAGGAATATACAACCTTAAAGAAGATCATGACTTCAAAGCCAAATTTGCATCTTTAACTAGAAAAGTCGAAGCACTAGAATTGAAAAGGAGTAATCAATTAAAATCTATTTAAGACATTGTATGTAAAATTTATGAAACCAATGAACACTCAACCAATATTTGTCCAACTTTGGCTTCTTTCAAGGAATATCTCTATAAACAAGCATATGCTTTAAATAGTTTCCAAAGGCCCAGTCATAACCTATACTTGCAAACATACAACCCTAGTTAAAGAAATCACCTAAATTTTAGAACAGTGATAACAATAATGCACAAATTCACAACCACCATTTAAAGCACATTATAATTTTTAAAATTCTCATAAATATGCATCTCCTTATGCTCCACTTTCTAGAATAAATCTTAAGAAAATATTGCATGATTCATTGAAAAGCAAGAGACAATTAATACTTAACTTGCTCAAAGCATGATAGATTTTAAAAATACTCTTGCAAAATTGACATCTGCTCTTAGTTTTCAAGAGAAAAGTATTTTTTCATCTTAACCACAACAAAATCCTAAGAGCCAATATAATGCAGATGCAAGTAGCTTCGGAAGCCAATATATAGATCAAATCTAATCAATCATTACTCTCTATAGTGATAAAGTTATTGAAAAACCAATTCTTGAACCTTGTGAGAAAGATGATGAGCCAATCTCTAAAGATAAGGAAGGGGTTAAACCTGAACATTGCAAAAAAAAGACTGATTCCCCACCAGTACTTCTATTTTCTCATGCCAGAACCAAACAAAGAGAAGTTAATTACAATTCTAAAATCTTTAAAACTTTCAAACATGAAGAAATTGAGGATGAAAAAGGCACCCAAAATGCTATCGCGGATCATTTATCAAAATTAACAACAGATTCGACATCCAACATCATATCAATTAATGTTTAATTTCCGGATGAATCTTTACTTTCTCTTAGTTCAATGCCTTGGTTTGCTAAAAATATCAATTTTCTTGTTTTAAGATTTTTGCCAACTCATTTAGATAACTAATATAAAAAAAAAAGTTTTTAAGCAGCGTGCAAAACTTTTATTGGGATGACCCTTAGTTATTCACATATTATCCTGATCAAATATTTTAAAAATGCATTCCCGATCATGAGGTAAGTAGTCTCATTAAATTTTATCACTCTAAGGCATGTGGGGATCATTTCTCGTCAAAAAAAGGACTGCAAAAATCTTACAAAGGGGATTTTGTTAGCCTATCATGTTCAAGGACTCACATGTATTCTACAAAACCTATGAAAATTGTCAAAAGGTGGGATTTATTTCAAAATATAGAGAATTTTTAAATAATCTTCTATTGACTCTTAAGTCTCATTATTGTAGAGATATGCATCGTGCAATTCACGACTTATGACCCCATTTTTATAAAAAAAAAACATGTCTGGCATAGTCTTGAAAATCTTACTAAAAAAAACCTTGCTTGCCAGTTCTTAAGAAAACTAGTTGGGAAGCCTATCCTCGGCCCATAAAGGGTGTTTAAGTCGTTCTTGGACGTAAAACCAATGGAAGATATGAGCCACAATCACAACTATGATTTAAGCCTTAGTTTATAAGAATTTATGTCATTTGGTTTTATAATATTTATGTTTTGTTATTTAAGTGTGTTTCAAGTTTGTTAGAATTTGTTGTTTCAGGTGATGTCTTCTATACTCTATCTTTCTGCCTTAGGACATTGGGGATAATGTCTCGTTTTGGTTGGGGGACGGTAGTAGTTGACAAAAAAATAAAAATAAAAAACCTAACTAACTACTTTTGTTTTTAATAAAACCATTTGACAAAATTTTTATTACTAAGATGGCAGAATAAGGGAGAATTTTATTGATTCTTGAGACGTATTTTAATAAACATTTTCCAATAGTTATTTGCAAAATTTATATAATAAGGTCCATCAAAATACTTCTTGAAATATTCAGGTTTACAAACTCTCACATTGTTATCACTTTATTCTACTCATTTAAAAAGTATTCTTAAACCTTTATTTTCACACACACACTTTAACATATGATTATGGGTTGCAGATTGGATTATTAGATTATTTATGTTCTTTTGTTAAAGGTAATAACTAAGAGAAAGGGATAGTATATAATTTGCAAAAACAAAACAAAAAAAATGATGATAATAAAAACGTAGATAAGTTTGGTTTCGTAACCTCCCTAACCTAAGCAATTAAGCCTGAAAGGGTATTTTAACACCTAATACCCTAAAGTCAACTAACTTGAGAGCTATTGGCCAAATGCTTATTCCATGGACTGAGAAGAAAAGCTTAAGGGAATCGAACAGTGCACTATCTGCGTATCAGTACCTGCAACTTGAGTTATTAAGCTTGAAGGGATGTCTCAACACTTAATGCCCTAAGACTAACTAGTCTGGGAGTTATTAGTAGAAAACGTGTTATATGGGTTAAAGCTGTATTGTGTTACATATATATATATATATATATTCAAAAAAAAGAGAAAAAAAATAATAATCTCAACCCAAGGAAGTTAATCTTAAACATTAGAACACAATTTTGTTTTCATCTAAGTAAAGCCCCATAACTATGTATTGATTTATTAAGCACAAAAGAAAGGTTTATCAATATCTTGGTAAAAAGATATTGAGCAGATATATAAATTTAATGAGAGTTTGTTTATCTAAATAGATTAATGAAAGTTAAATGATGAATGTCTTATTTGTGGAACCTACAAATTCGTTTTTCTATTTTGGTGCTTTGATTACTAAAGACTAGTAATGAGCTGGTTTGAGTGTGTGATTAGTACTTAAAAGTACATTTTTATCA
>NW_011501074.1:0-2833 GCF_000495115.2 Populus euphratica | reverse complement strand
TCTATCATATAAATCAAAGGATTGATTGATGAGTTCAACTACTGAAATTGAAAAGACAAATAAAAGGTGAAGCTTAGAAAAGATATGGTGGTTCAGTCTAAATTGGAACACTGTTCAGTAATTGGGTCATATCTGGAGTTGTAGATCTTGGATTTCAATTTAGTTTATATGGCTAGAAAGCTAAGACATATCCCTAAAACATTCATGTGAATGTAAGACTCATTTTTACCATTTAGAAGTCCAAATCTTAGCAACAACAGAGAAGTCCAAATCTATCTTGCAACCCAGATACTATTCAGTGTTCAATCCATATCTAGAGTTCTAGCAGTCCAAATGAACTTAATTTTTTTATTGGAAAGCTGAGATAATTTTCTAGAACTTTCATAATCAAGTCTATTTAAATTTTGATGTTAGCAATGATATTTTGTTCAGACAATAAGATAAGGATTGTCACCAAGTCAAGATGTGGCCACCCACACAGCAATTAGTTAGCAAATCAGTAATTCCTAATTTTGGCTTATAAAATGAGGCATTTTCCATGCATTTAGGCATCTTGATTTTCAGATCAAGATTAGTTCTTCCTCTTTTTTTATTGTAATGCTTAAGTTTTGCTTATATTAATCTCTTGTTCATGTTTCTTGTTTCCTTTCCGTTACTTAGTTAACTTTTGATCTTATTTATGTTTTTATCTTGTTTATTTATGTTTCTTTCTTTTATTATGTTTAGTTAAGTTTAGTATATCAAGATGAAAATGTTATACTGATGGTGTAAGAATAAGTATAGTATAAACCAAGGTTGTTAAAATCGCTTTTTTAACACAACACGAAATATGTAATATAAACTCAGATTGTAAACTCGAATCGGAAAATCATAAAATTATAAGTAAAATATTTTAAATAATTATATATTCACAATTCCAATCAAGTAGAAAATAATAATATAACATAGTTAAAATAAAATACAAAATAAACAATATAAATATACAAACACCTTAAAGTACATAAATCAAATAATTAATTGATTAAAAATATTAAATTATTTTTAATAAATGTTTTAAGGGTCATTCATTAGCTAAATTCTAAATGTATTGATTGAAATTTAAAAAACAAATATCTCCACAAGATTAGCTATCATTTCAAGAATAATTTTTTTATTCATTTTGTTTTTTAATATTTCATGAACATCAATAAAATCCTTCCTTGTTACTGAGATTATAAGAATAATAAACATAAAATATAATAAATTGTAACCTAAAAGATAATACATTGTAACCCAATTTGTTGCTTTAGCTTTGCAAGTTATAAAAGCATGTCAATTTATTTTTAAAATATTAAACTACATAAGACTAAATTAAAATCAAAGCAATTTAATTAAAATATAAGTAAAATATTCATGACCACGCAAGTAAATTATTCACCTAAACTGTGGACCACATAAAATTCTTACCATTTTGACTGCACAGGCTTCTGAAAAACCACACAGTCCTTCTCCTCCTCTCTTGCATTTCTAATTTTACTCCTCACATGGCTTCCATTTCCATCACCTTGAAATTCTTCATCTCTCAAATCCCCCTCCTCCTCTACCTCCCTCTCTCACCTGCCCTATCTACATCCCCAATAAAATCTCAAACCCTAATTAGCGTTACTGGTGCTCCCCTCTTCCTCTCCCTCCCCCTCTCTCACCCACCTTGTCTACATCCCCAATAAAATTCTAGACCCAAATTAGCATTGCTGATGTTAGCAATGCTAAGGTTGAGACTTGAGAATGTGAGATTTGGGCAAAAGACAAAGACAAAGAGGAAAGGGGACGTTAGGGAGTGTGTAGCAAAGTCAGGACCGTGACTTTTGTCAAACTTATAAACTCGGTTCGAGATGATCGATTTTGCTGGGTTTCGAGTTTTAATCCGATTGTACACGTTATATATGATTTAACTAGTAAAATTGTACAATTTTATGAGTGATTTTAACAACATTGGTATAAACTCAACATGGACCTTAATGTTTAATACTAACATGTTTTGTATTTGTTATCTTGTTCACTTTTAATATTTTGCTTATTCAATGGTTAGTCTAGATTTGTGTTGTATAACACTTGGTACAATAAATATTTAGCACCCCCATGTCATTGTGTTAGGTCTTCAATTTGTATCAGAGTACCATGACATTGTGTTAGGTCTTCAATCAGGTAAGCAGAAGTTTTTTGGTTTTGGTTTGAGCCATAATTGAGTAAAGCAAAGTATCTTTTCAGAGCTTCCTTATTGGAAGATCAATCTTCTTTGTCATAACCTTGATGTCATGCACATAAAAAAGAACATTTTCAACACCGTCATACATGTAAAGGGAAAGACAAAGGACAACATCAAGGCTTGATTAGATATAGCTTTGTTCTGTAACCATAAAAATATGGAGTTGGTTCGTAATAAGTCACAGGTCGCAAAAGCAAGAGCAAGCTTCGTGTAGAGAAAAACACACAACTACTAATCTACAAATGGCTTAAGAGTTTGTGTTTCTCTTATGGACATGCCTTGAAAATAGCAAGGTTGGTTAATATAGAGGAATACAGATTGTATAGAATGAAGAATCATGACGGCCATGTGTTTATGAAAACACTCATTCCATTAGTTTATCGTGATTTGTTGCCAAAAGCGATATGGGACGCACTCATAGAGATCAGTCAATTCTTTAGAGATATATGCTCCACCAAGTTGAATGTTGATCACATTGAGAGGTGATTGATACTTAAAAGTGTATTTTTATCAAGGTTTTATATCATCATTTTGCAGTTGAAGTATCAATAACTCCTTAACTAAAGCATGTTTTATAATAATATATCT